>NW_027453821.1:909889-1087699 GCF_040206685.1 Ascaphus truei
CCCCATTTAGTCTTGCCAATGGTGGTGTGCCCGTGTGCGTTAAAAGAATGGAAGGTGATGGGTGGCTGGATGGACGGAGCATCTGAGTCACCAGTTGCCCTCACGATGACCGTGGTAGACGGGGAAGAATGCCTGCACGGCCGTCTGAATGAATGTGAGTGTGCCGTTGGGGAGCTGACCCAAGGGCCTAAGTGTCCTGACTGTGCGGCGCAGTTCCTGCAACCCAAACCGCCAGCGGCAGAGGACACTGTTGCAGAAATGGAGTGTTCCTTCCCCGAGGATGAGAGAGACTGCCAGGGGTTACACCCTGATGTGTATGAGCCCTGGAAATTGCCAGGAATAGAGGTCACGGTGCTAATGTGCCCCTGCCTGAGTGAAGCCCTTAAAGAGGGAGTCGAACCGTCCCAGTTACAGCTAGGTTTCAGGTCAACTGAGGTGGACGGAGAAACGTTTACCCAGTGTTTTGGCCTCAAATGTGGCTGTTCCCGGAGGGAGGCACTGGCGTGGGAGCCTCAATGTGAGTGTTGCGGGGCCTGGTTCCTAAAGCCTATCCTGCCCCAGGCGGCGGAACCAGCAGAGGAAGAAGAGGAGGAGCCGGACCTCTCTCCTACAGTAAATTATGCTTGTCCTCAGTTTGTCTTAATTCCAGAGGCCTCCGGGGACCCGTGTGTCCAGACCACTGTTGCAGACCCTCTCAAAGGGGATATTCAAATGGAAGAGCAGGAACCTCTGATGGCGGAACCTGCGGAGAAAAATGCGCCTGATGGTGCTACCAAGGTGGGTGAAGCCGCTACTAATGCTTCTACTTCAGCAATGGAGGTGGTGGAGGGGCCATGTGCCCAAATGGACTTTCTAGACGCTGAGCCGGAGCCGCTGGAGGTGGAGCTCCAGATATTGGAACCCCAGATGTCAGTTCCAGACCCGGTTCCCGAGCAGGAACCACCGAGACCAGAACCACAGATCCCGGAAGGCCAGGGTAAGGTGTTTATACCCCCGCCCATGTGTGGTGATTCCAGCGACCAATCGAGCGTGGTGATGCGCCTGCCGGCGGACCACTCCAGTGAGGTCACCGAGGCAACCACCTCAACTGATGCAGACCATGATGTGAGCCCGTGTGCCCTGCAACGGCCAGTCCGGCCTACCACCGAGGTACCAGCGGTCCCAGGCTTGGGATCAGTACCTGCCGACAGCGATAGGGGTAAGTTGACTGCCCCAGGGGTGTCGGGTGTGAGCTCCCCGGTGATTGTGGAGCCTGGTGACTCCGAAGGTAGGGTCACCCGGGCGATGGGCTCACCCCGTCATCGCGTCCTGGTGGAGGTGTCTCCCCCAGAAGATCTCTGTAGATCATGGAACGAATTCGACCTCATCCAGGTATCCGGTGTAGCAGACCGGAGCGACACATACTCCTGCACGAGGAGTCTCCAAGCTTGGCCTTCCCGAGACCCGGGCCTACCCGAAGAAGTCACCGTTAAAGGGCTGGTTGGAGCGGACAAGGACTGTGTTGAGACCGCTCTGGTAGTTGTGGCCTCTCCCAGGTGCGCGATGGAACGTTATGTTCGCCATGTGGTGGACCGAGGCAAGAGACTGAGCCTCCCTGTCTCCCGTGAGACGAGACCGGAGGATCCGGCAAGGGTCCATACCCAGGACCCCTTACTATTTTTTTCGCGAGGGGGAGGCGGTGTTTTGATGGAAGAAACTGATCTTGAGCTCCAAAAGACTCGCAGGAGTCAAGGTGGGATACCCTCACCCAATCAGTTAGGGGCACTCCACTCTGAGACTCAGCTGGCCTCGGGTATCCATGCGGGTATGTTGGGTACCGGTGAACAAATGCCTATTGTATGTGATGTACTGTTTGCTATGCATTTTTCATTGTGTAACACTATGTATGGTTGCTACCCAAGCGAGGTCGTTGGGATTCTGCGAGGGGGAGAATGTAACCCCGAGGTAATTTCTGACTTTCTGGCCCCCCTCCGCGAGTGCCGTGCGGTAGCGGGTGCCGCCGGAGGCTGCGACGGACTCGCCGGCACTTTGCGAGGGTGGGGGCCAGTGCAGGGAGCAGCGCGAGGTGTTGCGGCGCAGGCCGGTTGCCGGGGACGCGATCGGGCCGTCGCTAGGGCCGCGATCGCGTTGCCACCGGCCCGGCGGCTTGTACAGGAGAGGGCGCCGCCATTGTGCGTTAGCTCGCGCATGCGCAGTAGGCAGAAAGCGCGAGATAGGACCCCAGGGCTAGGGAGAGATCGCGCGAGAGTAGGGAAGTGTAGAGGGAGGTTGAGGCGGCCATTAGGCGTTCGCGCATGCGCGGGAGAAGCACGCACGCAGCCCCAATGCTTAGGCAGCCCCCTGGGAACTACAATTCCCAGGAGGCATAGGGAGACAGGCACCAGGTGCCTGATAGCGGCCAATAGGGCTGGAGGAAGCTCAGCCCGGGAAAAGAGATACATTTCCCGGGCTTTGCAAGAGGAGTCAGGAAGAGGCAGAGGAAGGAGTAGGAAGGGTGCAGGGAGAGAGTGGCTCCTGTACCAGGTAAGGGTTCTCCTTAGGTCCCCAGGCAGGCCCCAATTCCTGGTAAGGGCAGGGGGTAACTGAAAAGGGACGGCCCTAGATAAGGAGGTTACCCTTAGGTGCGGAAGGTGCAGTTTGGCAGTGCCACAGTGGATAGGGCTGTGCGCACTGGCAAATAGGCACAGCGTGCGAGCAGTGGATTTGCTGCGGGTTCCAGTATATGGTGTGTGTTATGTTAGCTGTGTGTGTGTGTCGCTGCATGTGCTGGGCGCAGTGTGTGCAGCGTGTGTGAGTACCTGCAGGTTGACGGTGAGAGCGGTGTGTCTGCTGCAGGTGCTTTAGGAGTATCTAGTAGTTAGTAGTTACAGATAGGACTGGGTAGCTAGGGGAGGGGGGCAGGTTATTAATCCGCAGGCCATAGGAGTTTTCCCCAAGACACCCCAGGTTGCGGTTCATCAGGGACAGGCCCTAGGTGAGGGTTCCTGTCACGTTAGGGATAGATAGGGATAGCGGCGGTTGCTGTTCCCGTGCGACGGTGTGTTACCGAGAGACGGTTGTGTTCCCGTGAAGCGGTGGGACCCTCGTTGGGGTTCCTGGAGAAGCACCTGGATAGGATCAGACGGATGCATCGCACGTCTGATCCTTTGTGAAGATCGTTGCAGGCCCGAGCATCGGAGTGCTTGGCAGGTAACGCTGTATCATAAGTGCACCAACAGGCCTTAACTAAATTAGTGACTGCGCAGTCACCCACTACCTCCGTAGGAGTACGGGACATTGGGTGTGGGGGATCACAGGACACTGGGTGGGAACACCAGACATTGGGCTGAGGTGATACGGTTAAGGTGATAAGGTTATGATGTTATGTAATGTGTTATAAGTGTGTTCAGTAAAGTGTTAGTTATTGTTTCCATCGCATACGTGTGTTATTGTATTTCTTACCCAGGGCTATCTTTCATAACGGGGATCCTGGGTAAGTGGAGGCGCTGCACCAGGTAAATGGTAAGGGTTTCCCCAGGCTCCCAGCTAGCGGAGGCTCAGATCTCCTGGAGCCACAGGTGTGATACAGTTACCAGTAGTCCCTTAGAAGAGGTGTGCCCCAAGGAAAGGGACCGGTTAGACCACCAGGGTCCAATGTGAGATTGGGTGGGTCAGGCCGGTTCACAAAAAGGGCTACATATATATATATATATATATATATATATATATATATATATACACTCACAAATACATATATATATACACACACACAAATACATATTGTGGTGCCATCGCTGTCCTCTAGGGGCTGAATGGGGAAGCTATTGGACTTTTTCACCACAAAGAGTTAATTTAATCCTCCTTGGAAAGGCTATTCAGGTGATAACTAATGAAGCTAATCAACCTGTTCTAAATAGTCAGGAAGTGCTTTTAAAAGGCTGGAAACTGCAAGGCACAGAGAGACAGTTTATCCCAGAGAAGGGATGAGACAGAGGAGCTCCCCAGCTAATGGAGGCTGGTAAAAGAAGTCTGAGAGACACTGCTGAGAGAGCTGTGCTGAAGCAGTGACGTCTGGTTGCAGAGGACCTTAAAGGACTAAAGATAAGGCAAGCGCTTTGTTATTATCTGCAGAGACTTTGTATGCAATGTACATGTTTTGGGGCTGACAACTGGCTTAGCTGGCAGCCGGGTTAGTAAGGGTTGCTGCTGAAATGTGTAGTTGGCTTTCCTAAAGGAAATAGGATTTGATTTTATTATTTGTTTTTTCTGAAAGGGACGGTGGGCCTATTCATATTATTTATCCCTGTAAATAAACCCCAAGTATAGAGAAATACAGTGTTTCCTGCCTCATTTGGGACAAAAGAGACTGCAATGTGGTGTCGGCATCACAATATGGTGGAGAATGCGGGCAGTCCCTAACGCACCAAGCAGCGGAAACTGTGGGTTTGAACATAAATGCGGGGATTTAAAATGGCCACCCAACTGAAGTAAAAAGCAAGCAAAGCCTGTACCACTATGAGTGATCAGCTGTGCTTACAGCATGCACAGAGAATGTGTGAAGTGTTGATGCAATAGCACCCAGAGGTCAGAAGATAAGTTAAGGTGCTGAACTCAAGCAAAGAAAAAAAAAACATTTTTTTTTTCTGAAGAAAGTGTAAAGTCTGCCGGTCGGTTATGAAAAGGATTGCAGTGCTGTATGTAACGTTGGTGCTTTTTGCTGAAGCGAGTGAATTTGCAGCTAGTGCTGTGTGTAAATGAAATAGCGCCTCCAGTAGATCAAGGTGAAGAATACACCTGAAGGTAGAAAATGGAGGAAACAATGTGTTTTATGTGTAATATGCCTGGCCACACAAAACAATGTCCTTTCAGGAATGGGTATCCTGGCGTGATCCCACAAAAGGAGCCGCACCAGAGATGTTTATGGTGTGAAAAGCTGAACCATACCAAGACTGCCCCTTCAGGCAGGATGACGATGACGATGATGATGATGATGATGATGATGACGGTGATGATGAGAGAGAATGTGTGCCCAGTATTGCTACCTTAAAGCAGAAGTTACAGCCCAGAGTGTTTGGCGCAATAGTCACGGGAACGACGACACGCCTAGAGATGACAGAGGCCGCCGCTACCACCGTGTGCAGAGAGCCGAGCGAACCAGTGAGAACAAGTCCTGACTGGAGACTATGCTATGAGATGTCCCAGAAAGATGTGCAGAACTTCATCACAGACTTACAAATTTCTCACCAAGAGGCTCGCGCGCTCAAAACAGAGCTGGAACTCTCACGCCATGAGGTATCTGAATGGAAGGATTCTGAGGAAGAGATACTTATTCGTTTAGAAAAGGTAAAAAGAGCAAATACAAGCCTGGGACAGAAAAATTCAGACTTGACTGACCAGATCAGTAAAGATGCTAAGAAAAAGGGGAAGGGCAGTGGGAACAGCGCTATTGCAAAAATTACAAAAATTAGTGTCAATTAAACGACTAATAAATATATATAAACTCCTAAAATATTAAGGCAAAGGCTGCCAGGAACAATAGGTGACACAAACCAAAAAATACACAATTAATAAAAATAAACCGGCGCCAAAAGGAATGAAATTCTGACCAAATGTAGTCCAATTCAAAGGGTTGGGATGAGTTCCATGGAAGTGTCCTCAATGTAATCTCAAACAAATACACATAAAAACAACAAACAAATGCTTGTTGGGCAGGGAACACACTGATAAAGTGATGGCGTCCAGTAGGGCTAAAACCGAAACCCTACTTACAGCAATGCTGAATGGTAAAAGCCTGTATTGCAATCACACAACCCCCCGTGGCCTGAGTAGAGGATGGATCCACTGCACCGTCAATGTGCCGCTGCACCGCAGGGAAGCGCCTCTCCCGTGGTAACACACCACCAGCTGCCTCACGAGTCCTCGGACGCGCGTCTGCTCATAGATGGAGGAGCACCAGAGCTCAAAGCCGCCGAAGGCCTCACTGGGACCGTCACGCGGACCTAGGGTCTCGCGATACCATGTGACGTCACCGCTGTGAGCCGGGACAGGGGAGGGAAGCTCGCGAGTGCCAGGCACTGAGACAGCCAAAGAGAAAAGGCTCCTGTGTGCTTCCTGCACCACTTTATTTCTTCATCTTCATCATCCATGTGGTGTCGGCATCACTATATATATATATATATATACACACAAATACATATATATATATATATATATATATATATATATATATATATATACACACAAATACATATGAATGTACACTACCGACACACTTTATTAAAGTGTGGCCGGTACCGCAAGCCGGGATATTTCCCGGCTTGCTTGTGGCTGCCCCTCGGCGTGCCGCGCGTCATAGACGCACGGTCACGCGTCTTCGGGAGCCTGCGCCCCCTGCACGCGCGTCCAGGGCTCCCCGAGGGAGCCCTGGTGTCCCGCGATCTGCGGGACGGCGGCAGGGGGTTCCGGGGGACCCGGCGGACACGGTAGCGGTAGGGAGAGTGCCCCGATCGGAGGGCGCTCTTCCGCTGCTTCGGCGCGCGCCCGTCACACTCGGGCACGCGCCAGGCTACTGCTGCGGCCAAGAACGGGCAAATGCTCGAATAAACTTGGCCGCAGCAGTATGTATGTATGTCTTTATTTGTATAGCGCCATAAAATGTACATAGCGCTTCACAGTAGTAATACATGTCATATAAATAACAAATATAAATAACACATCATGGGAATAAGTGCTTCAGACATACTGTAAAAGTAACATTTCGGAAGAGGAGTCCCTGCTCCGAGGAGCTTACAATCTAATTGGTAGGTAGGGAGAACGTACAGAGACAGTAGGAGGGAATACTAGTAAGTGCTTCTGCAGGAGGCCAAGCTTTATGTCATGTGTCCATGATTATCCAGTGCTACTCATATGCTTCTTTAAGCAGATGTGTCTTAATGTGGGTCTTAAAGGTGGATAGCGAGGGGGCTAGTCGGGTATTGAGGGGAAAGGCATTCCAGAGGTGTGGGGCATATATATATATACACACAAATACACACTCTCCCGATGGGAGAGACGGCAAAAGGTAGAGTATAGCCTGTGTATATATACTACTGCTAGGAATAAATGTCCTATACGGGAAAGAGGGGGTAGGAGGTAGATGCGAGGTAGTGAACAAGTATAATAATAAACTCAGCAATAATGTATAGTACAATAAGGAGTAAAACCTCCTAGGTGCAGGTAATGTGCATACACGCGCATGTGAGAGGACATAGGCATACACTTCCTCCAGGTGCAGGTAATGTGCATACACGCGCATGTGAGAGGACATAGGTATACACTTCCTCCAGGTGCAGGTAATGTGCATACACGCGCATGTGAGAGGACATAGGTATACACTTCCTCCAGGTGCAGGTAATGTGCATACACGGCATGTGAGAGGACATAGGTATACACTTCCTCCAGGTGCAGGTAATGTATATACACGCGCATGTGAGAGGACATAGGTATACACTTCCTCCAGGTGCAGGTAAGTGCATACACGGCATGTGAGAGGACATAGGTATACACTTCCTCCAGGTGCAGGTAATGTGCATACACGGCATGTGAGAGGACATAGGTATACACTTCCTCCAGGTGCAGGTAATGTGCATACACGGCATGTGAGAGGACATAGGTATACACTTCCCCCAGGTGCAGGTAATGTGCATACACGCACATGTGAGAGGACATAGGTATACACTTCCTCCAGGTGCAGGTAATGTGCATACACGGCATGTGAGAGGACATAGGTATACACTTCCTCCAGGTGCAGGTAATGTGCATACACGGCATGTGAGAGGACATAGGTATACACTTCCTCCAGGTGCAGGTAATGTGCATACACGCGCATGTGAGAGGACATAGGTATACACTTCCTCCAGGTGCAGGTAATGTGCATACACGCACATGTGAGAGGACATAGGTATACACTTCCTCCAGGTGCAGGTAATGTGCATACACGGCATGTGAGAGGACATAGGTATACACTTCCTCCAGGTGCAGGTAATGTGCATACACGGCATGTGAGAGGGCATAGGTATACACTTCCTCCAGGTGCAGGTAATGTGCATACACGGCATGTGAGAGGACATAGGTATACACTTCCTCCAGGTGCAGGTAATGTACATACACGCGCATGTGAGAGGACATAGGTATACACTTCCTCCAGGTGCAGGTAATGTGCATACACGGCATGTGAGAGGACATAGGTATACACTTCCTCCAGGTGCAGGTAATGTGCATACACGGCATGTGAGAGGACATAGGTATACACTTCCTCCAGGTGCAGGTAATGTGCATACACGCACATATGAGAGGACATAGGTATACACTTCCTCCAGGTGCAGGTAATGTGCATACACGGCATGTGAGAGGACATAGGTATACACTTCCTCCAGGTGCAGGTAATGTACATACACGCGCATGTGAGAGGACATAGGTATACACTTCCTCCAGGTGCAGGTAATGTGCATACACGGCATGTGAGAGGACATAGGTATACACTTCCTCCAGGTGCAGGTAATGTGCATACACGGCATGTGAGAGGACATAGGTATACACTTCCCCCAGGTGCAGGTAATGTGCATACACGGCATGTGAGAGGGCATAGGTATACACTTCCTCCAGGTGCAGGTAATGTGCATACACACGCATGTGAGAGGACATAGGTATACACTTCCTCCAGGTGCAGGTAATGTGCATACACACGCATGTGAGAGGACATAGGTATACACTTCCTCCAGGTGCAGGTAATGTGCATACACGGCATGTGAGAGGACATAGGTATACACTTCCTCCAGGTGCAGGTAATGTGCATACACGCGCATGTGAGAGGACATAGGTATACACTTCCTCCAGGTGCAGGTAATGTGCATACACGGCATGTGAGAGGACATAGGTATACACTTCCCCCAGGTGCAGGTAATGTGCATACACGGCATGTGAGAGGACATAGGTATACACTTCCTCCAGGTGCAGGTAATGTGCATACAAGGCATGTGAGAGGACATAGGTATACACTTCCCCCAGGTGCAGGTAATGTGCATACACGGCATATGAGAGGACATACAGTAGGTATACACTTCCTCCAGGTGCAGGTAATGTGCATACACGGCATGTGAGAGGACATAGGTATACACTTCCTCCAGGTGCAGGTAATGTGCATACACGGCATGTGAGAGGACATAGGTATACACTTCCCCCAGGTGCAGGTAATGTGCATACACGGCATGTGAGAGGACATAGGTATACACTTCCTCCAGGTGCAGGTAATGTGCATACAAGGCATGTGAGAGGACATAGGTATACACTTCCCCCAGGTGCAGGTAATGTGCATACACGGCATATGAGAGGACATACAGTAGGTATACACTTCCTCCAGGTGCAGGTAATGTGCATACACGGCATGTGAGAGGACATAGGTATACACTTCCCCCAGGTGCAGGTAATGTGCATACACGCGCATGTGAGAGGACATAGGTATACACTTCCCCCAGGTGCAGGTAATGTGCATACACGCGCATGTGAGAGGACATAGGTATACACTCCTCCAGGTGCAGGTAATGTGCATACACGGCATGTGAGAGGACATAGGTATACACTTCCTCCAGGTGCAGGTAATGTGCATACACGGCATGTGAGAGGACATAGGTATACACTTCCTCCAGGTGCAGGTAATGTGCATACACGGCATGTGAGAGGACATAGGTATACACTTCCTCCAGGTGCAGGTAATGTGCATACACGGCATGTGAGAGGACATAGGTATACACTTCCTCCAGGTGCAGGTAATGTGCATACACGGCATGTGAGAGGACATAGGTATACACTTCCTCCAGGTGCAGGTAATGTGCATACACGCGCATGTGAGAGGACATAGGTATACACTTCCTCCAGGTGCAGGTAATGTGCATACACGCACATGTGAGAGGACATAGGTATACACTTCCTCCAGGTGCAGGTAATGTGCATACACGGCATGTGAGAGGACATAGGTATACACTTCCTCCAGGTGCAGGTAATGTGCATACACGGCATGTGAGAGGGCATAGGTATACACTTCCTCCAGGTGCAGGTAATGTGCATACACGGCATGTGAGAGGACATAGGTATACACTTCCTCCAGGTGCAGGTAATGTACATACACGCGCATGTGAGAGGACATAGGTATACACTTCCTCCAGGTGCAGGTAATGTGCATACACGGCATGTGAGAGGACATAGGTATACACTTCCTCCAGGTGCAGGTAATGTGCATACACGGCATGTGAGAGGACATAGGTATACACTTCCTCCAGGTGCAGGTAATGTGCATACACGCACATATGAGAGGACATAGGTATACACTTCCTCCAGGTGCAGGTAATGTGCATACACGGCATGTGAGAGGACATAGGTATACACTTCCTCCAGGTGCAGGTAATGTACATACACGCGCATGTGAGAGGACATAGGTATACACTTCCTCCAGGTGCAGGTAATGTGCATACACGGCATGTGAGAGGACATAGGTATACACTTCCTCCAGGTGCAGGTAATGTGCATACACGGCATGTGAGAGGACATAGGTATACACTTCCCCCAGGTGCAGGTAATGTGCATACACGGCATGTGAGAGGGCATAGGTATACACTTCCTCCAGGTGCAGGTAATGTGCATACACACGCATGTGAGAGGACATAGGTATACACTTCCTCCAGGTGCAGGTAATGTGCATACACACGCATGTGAGAGGACATAGGTATACACTTCCTCCAGGTGCAGGTAATGTGCATACACGGCATGTGAGAGGACATAGGTATACACTTCCTCCAGGTGCAGGTAATGTGCATACACGCGCATGTGAGAGGACATAGGTATACACTTCCTCCAGGTGCAGGTAATGTGCATACACGGCATGTGAGAGGACATAGGTATACACTTCCCCCAGGTGCAGGTAATGTGCATACACGGCATGTGAGAGGACATAGGTATACACTTCCTCCAGGTGCAGGTAATGTGCATACAAGGCATGTGAGAGGACATAGGTATACACTTCCCCCAGGTGCAGGTAATGTGCATACACGGCATATGAGAGGACATACAGTAGGTATACACTTCCTCCAGGTGCAGGTAATGTGCATACACGGCATGTGAGAGGACATAGGTATACACTTCCTCCAGGTGCAGGTAATGTGCATACACGGCATGTGAGAGGACATAGGTATACACTTCCCCCAGGTGCAGGTAATGTGCATACACGGCATGTGAGAGGACATAGGTATACACTTCCTCCAGGTGCAGGTAATGTGCATACAAGGCATGTGAGAGGACATAGGTATACACTTCCCCCAGGTGCAGGTAATGTGCATACACGGCATGTGAGAGGACATAGGTATACACTTCCCCCAGGTGCAGGTAATGTGCATACACGGCATGTGAGAGGACATAGGTATACACTCCCTCCAGGTGCAGGTAATGTGCATACACGCGCATGTGAGAGGACATAGGTATACACTTCCTCCAGGTGCAGGTAATGTGCATACACGGCATGTGAGAGGACATAGGTATACACTTCCTCCAGGTGCAGGTAATGTGTATACGCGGCATGTGAGAGGACATAGGTATACACTTCCTCCAGGTGCAGGTAATGTACATACACGCGCATGTGAGAGGACATAGGTATACACTTCCCCCAGGTGCAGGTAATGTGCATACACGGCATGTGAGAGGACATAGGTATACACTTCCTCCAGGTGCAGGTAATGTGCATACACGGCATGTGAGAGGACATAGGTATACACTTCCTCCAGGTGCAGGAATGTGCATACACGGCATGTGAGAGGACATAGGTATACACTCCCTCCAGGTGCAGGTAATGTGCATACACGCGCATGTGAGAGGACATAGGTATACACTTCCTCCAGGTGCAGGTAATGTGCATACACGGCATGTGAGAGGACATAGGTATACACTTCCTCCAGGTGCAGGTAATGTGTATACGCGGCATGTGAGAGGACATAGGTATACACTTCCTCCAGGTGCAGGTAATGTGCATACATGGCATGTGAGAGGACATAGGTATACACTTCCTCCAGGTGCAGGTAATGTGCATACACGGCATGTGAGAGGACATAGGTATACACTTCCTCCAGGTGCAGGTAATGTGCATACACGGCACGTGAGAGGACATAGGTATACACTTCCTCCTGGTGCAGGTAATGTGCATACATGGCATGTGAGAGGACATAGGTATACACTTCCTCCAGGTGCAGGTAATGTGCATACACGGCATGTGAGAGGACATAGGTATACACTTCCTCCAGGTGCAGGTAATGTACATACACGGCATGTGAGAGGACATAGGTATACACTTCCTCCAGGTGCAGGTAATGTGCATACACGGCATGTGAGAGGACATAGGTATACACTTCCTCCAGGTGCAGGTAATGTGCATACACGGCATGTGAGAGGACATAGGTATACACTTCCTCCAGGTGCAGGTAATGAGCATACACGGCATGTGAGAGGACATAGGTATACACTTCCTCCAGGTGCAGGTAATGTGCATACACGGCATGTGAGAAGACATAGGTATACACTTCCTCCAGGTGCAGGTAATGTGCATACACGGCATGTGAGAGGACATAGGTATACACTTCCTCCAGGTGCAGGTAATGTGCATACACGCGCATGTGAGAGGACATAGGTATACACTTCCTCCAGGTGCAGGTAATGTGCATACACGGCATGTGAGAGGACATAGGTATACACTTCCCCCAGGTGCAGGTAATGTGCATACACGGCATGTGAGAGGACATAGGTATACACTTCCTCCAGGTGCAGGTAATGTGCATACAAGGCATGTGAGAGGACATAGGTATACACTTCCCCCAGGTGCAGGTAATGTGCATACACGGCATATGAGAGGACATACAGTAGGTATACACTTCCTCCAGGTGCAGGTAATGTGCATACACGGCATGTGAGAGGACATAGGTATACACTTCCTCCAGGTGCAGGTAATGTGCATACACGGCATGTGAGAGGACATAGGTATACACTTCCCCCAGGTGCAGGTAATGTGCATACACGGCATGTGAGAGGACATAGGTATACACTTCCTCCAGGTGCAGGTAATGTGCATACAAGGCATGTGAGAGGACATAGGTATACACTTCCCCCAGGTGCAGGTAATGTGCATACACGGCATGTGAGAGGACATAGGTATACACTTCCCCCAGGTGCAGGTAATGTGCATACACGGCATGTGAGAGGACATAGGTATACACTCCCTCCAGGTGCAGGTAATGTGCATACACGCGCATGTGAGAGGACATAGGTATACACTTCCTCCAGGTGCAGGTAATGTGCATACACGGCATGTGAGAGGACATAGGTATACACTTCCTCCAGGTGCAGGTAATGTGTATACGCGGCATGTGAGAGGACATAGGTATACACTTCCTCCAGGTGCAGGTAATGTACATACACGCGCATGTGAGAGGACATAGGTATACACTTCCCCCAGGTGCAGGTAATGTGCATACACGGCATGTGAGAGGACATAGGTATACACTTCCTCCAGGTGCAGGTAATGTGCATACACGGCATGTGAGAGGACATAGGTATACACTTCCTCCAGGTGCAGGAATGTGCATACACGGCATGTGAGAGGACATAGGTATACACTCCCTCCAGGTGCAGGTAATGTGCATACACGCGCATGTGAGAGGACATAGGTATACACTTCCTCCAGGTGCAGGTAATGTGCATACACGGCATGTGAGAGGACATAGGTATACACTTCCTCCAGGTGCAGGTAATGTGTATACGCGGCATGTGAGAGGACATAGGTATACACTTCCTCCAGGTGCAGGTAATGTGCATACATGGCATGTGAGAGGACATAGGTATACACTTCCTCCAGGTGCAGGTAATGTGCATACACGGCATGTGAGAGGACATAGGTATACACTTCCTCCAGGTGCAGGTAATGTGCATACACGGCACGTGAGAGGACATAGGTATACACTTCCTCCTGGTGCAGGTAATGTGCATACATGGCATGTGAGAGGACATAGGTATACACTTCCTCCAGGTGCAGGTAATGTGCATACACGGCATGTGAGAGGACATAGGTATACACTTCCTCCAGGTGCAGGTAATGTACATACACGGCATGTGAGAGGACATAGGTATACACTTCCTCCAGGTGCAGGTAATGTGCATACACGGCATGTGAGAGGACATAGGTATACACTTCCTCCAGGTGCAGGTAATGTGCATACACGGCATGTGAGAGGACATAGGTATACACTTCCTCCAGGTGCAGGTAATGAGCATACACGGCATGTGAGAGGACATAGGTATACACTTCCTCCAGGTGCAGGTAATGTGCATACACGGCATGTGAGAAGACATAGGTATACACTTCCTCCAGGTGCAGGTAATGTGCATACACGGCATGTGAGAGGACATAGGTATACACTTCCTCCAGGTGCAGGTAATGTGCATACACGCGCATGTGAGAGGACATAGGTATACACTTCCTCCAGGTGCAGGTAATGTACATACACGCGCATGTGAGAGGACATAGGTATACACTTCCCCCAGGTGCAGGTAATGTGCATACACGGCATGTGAGAGGACATAGGTATACACTTCCTCCAGGTGCAGGTAATGTGCATACACGGCATGTGAGAGGACATAGGTATACACTTCCTCCAGGTGCAGGAATGTGCATACACGGCATGTGAGAGGACATAGGTATACACTCCCTCCAGGTGCAGGTAATGTGCATACACGCGCATGTGAGAGGACATAGGTATACACTTCCTCCAGGTGCAGGTAATGTGCATACACGGCATGTGAGAGGACATAGGTATACACTTCCTCCAGGTGCAGGAATGTGCATACACGGCATGTGAGAGGACATAGGTATACACTCCCTCCAGGTGCAGGTAATGTGCATACACGCGCATGTGAGAGGACATAGGTATACACTTCCTCCAGGTGCAGGTAATGTGCATACACGGCATGTGAGAGGACATAGGTATACACTTCCTCCAGGTGCAGGTAATGTGTATACGCGGCATGTGAGAGGACATAGGTATACACTTCCTCCAGGTGCAGGTAATGTACATACACGCGCATGTGAGAGGACATAGGTATACACTTCCCCCAGGTGCAGGTAATGTGCATACACGGCATGTGAGAGGACATAGGTATACACTTCCTCCAGGTGCAGGTAATGTGCATACACGGCATGTGAGAGGACATAGGTATACACTTCCTCCAGGTGCAGGAATGTGCATACACGGCATGTGAGAGGACATAGGTATACACTCCCTCCAGGTGCAGGTAATGTGCATACACGCGCATGTGAGAGGACATAGGTATACACTTCCTCCAGGTGCAGGTAATGTGCATACACGGCATGTGAGAGGACATAGGTATACACTTCCTCCAGGTGCAGGTAATGTGTATACGCGGCATGTGAGAGGACATAGGTATACACTTCCTCCAGGTGCAGGTAATGTGCATACATGGCATGTGAGAGGACATAGGTATACACTTCCTCCAGGTGCAGGTAATGTGCATACACGGCATGTGAGAGGACATAGGTATACACTTCCTCCAGGTGCAGGTAATGTGCATACACGGCACGTGAGAGGACATAGGTATACACTTCCTCCTGGTGCAGGTAATGTGCATACATGGCATGTGAGAGGACATAGGTATACACTTCCTCCAGGTGCAGGTAATGTGCATACACGGCATGTGAGAGGACATAGGTATACACTTCCTCCAGGTGCAGGTAATGTACATACACGGCATGTGAGAGGACATAGGTATACACTTCCTCCAGGTGCAGGTAATGTGCATACACGGCATGTGAGAGGACATAGGTATACACTTCCTCCAGGTGCAGGTAATGTGCATACACGGCATGTGAGAGGACATAGGTATACACTTCCTCCAGGTGCAGGTAATGAGCATACACGGCATGTGAGAGGACATAGGTATACACTTCCTCCAGGTGCAGGTAATGTGCATACACGGCATGTGAGAAGACATAGATATACACTTCCTCCAGGTGCAGGTAATGTGCATACACGGCATGTGAGAGGACATAGGTATACACTTCCTCCAGGTGCAGGTAATGTGCATACACGCGCATGTGAGAGGACATAGGTATACACTTCCTCCAGGTGCAGGTAATGTACATACACGCGCATGTGAGAGGACATAGGTATACACTTCCTCCAGGTGCAGGTAATGTGCATACACGGCATGTGAGAGGACATAGGTATATACTTCCTCCAGGTGCAGGAATGTGCATACACGGCATGTGAGAGGACATAGGTATACACTCCCTCCAGGTGCAGGTAATGTGCATACACACGCATGTGAGAGGACATAGGTATACACTTCCTCCAGGTGCAGGAATGTGCATACACGCGCATGTGAGAGGACATAGGTATACACTTCCTCCAGGTGCAGGTAATGTACATACACGCGCATGTGAGAGGACATAGGTATACACTTCCCCCAGGTGCAGGTAATGTGCATACACGGCATGTGAGAGGACATAGGTATACACTTCCTCCAGGTGCAGGTAATGTGCATACACGGCATGTGAGAGGACATAGGTATACACTTCCTCCAGGTGCAGGAATGTGCATACACGGCATGTGAGAGGACATAGGTATACACTCCCTCCAGGTGCAGGTAATGTGCATACACGCGCATGTGAGAGGACATAGGTATACACTTCCTCCAGGTGCAGGTAATGTGCATACACGGCATATGAGAGGACATAGGTATACACTTCCTCCAGGTGCAGGTAATGTGTATACGCGGCATGTGAGAGGACATAGGTATACACTTCCTCCAGGTGCAGGTAATGTGCATACATGGCATGTGAGAGGACATAGGTATACACTTCCTCCAGGTGCAGGTAATGTGCATACACGGCATGTGAGAGGACATAGGTATACACTTCCTCCAGGTGCAGGTAATGTGCATACACGGCACGTGAGAGGACATAGGTATACACTTCCTCCTGGTGCAGGTAATGTGCATACACGGCATGTGAGAGGACATAGGTATACACTTCCTCCAGGTGCAGGTAATGTGCATACACGCGCATGTGAGAGGACATAGGTATACACTTCCCCCAGGTGCAGGTAATGTGCATACACGCGCATGTGAGAGGACATAGGTATACACTTCCTCCAGGTGCAGGTAATGTGCATACACACGCATGTGAGAGGACATAGGTATACACTTCCTCCAGGTGCAGGTAATGTGCATACACGGCATGTGAGAGGACATAGGTATACACTTCCTCCAGGTGCAGGTAATGTACATACCCGCACATGTGAGAGGACATAGGTATACACTTCCTCCAGGTGCAGGTAATGTACATACACACGCATGTGAGAGGACATAGGTATACAATTCCTCCAGGTGAAGGTAATGTGCATACACGGCATGTGAGAGGACATAGGTATACACTTCCTCCAGGTGCAGGTAATGTGCATACACGGCATGTGAGAGGACATAGGTATACACTTCCTCCAGGTGCAGGTAATGTGCATACACGGCATGTGAGAGGACATAGGTATACACTTCCTCCAGGTGCAGGTAATGTGCATACACGGCATGTGAGAGGACATAGGTATACACTTCCTCCAGGTGCAGGTAATGTGCATACACGGCATGTGGGAGGACATAGGTATACACTTCCTCCAGGTGCAGGTAATGTGCATACACGGCATGTGGGAGGACATAGGTATACACTTCCTCCAGGTGCAGGTAATGTGCATACACGCGCATGTGAGAGGACATAGGTATACACTTCCCCCAGGTGCAGGTAATGTGCATACACGCGCATGTGAGAGGACATAGGTATACACTTCCTCCAGGTGCAGGTAATGTGCATACACGGCATGTGAGAGGACATAGGTATACACTTCCTCCAGGTGCAGGTAATGTGCATACACGCGCATGTGAGAGGACATAGGTATACACTTCCTCCAGGTGCAGGTAATGTGCATACACGGCATGTGAGAGGACATAGGTATACACTTCCTCCAGGTGCAGGTAATGTACATACACGGCATGTGAGAGGACATAGGTATACACTTCCTCCAGGTGCAGGTAATGTGCATACACGGCATGTGAGAGGACATAGGTATACACTTCCTCCAGGTGCAGGTAATGTACATACACGGCATGTGAAAGGACATAGGTATACACTTCCTCCAGGTGCAGGTAATGTGCATACACGGCATGTGAGAGGACATAGGTATACAATTCCTCCAGGTGCAGGTAATGTGCATACACGGCATGTGAGAGGGCATAGGTATACAATTCCTCCAGGTGCAGGTAATGTGCATACACGGCATGTGAGAGGACATAGGTATACACTTCCCCCAGGTGCAGGTAATGTGCATACACGGCATGTGAGAGGACATAGGTATACACTTCCTCCAGGTGCAGGTAATGTGCATACACGGCATGTGAGAGGACATAGGTATACACTTCCTCCAGGTGCAGGTAATGTGCATACACGGCATGTGAGAGGACATAGGTATACACTACATCCAGGTGCAGGTAATGTGCATACACGGCATGTGAGAGGACATAGGTATACACTTCCTCCAGGTGCAGGTAATGTGCATACACGGCATGTGAGAGGACATAGGTATACACTTCCCCCAGGTGCAGGTAATGTGCATACACGGCATGTGAGAGGACATAGGTATACACTTCCTCCAGGTGCAGGTAATGTGCATACACGCGCATGTGAGAGGACATAGGTATACACTCCCTCCAGGTGCAGGTAATGTACATACACGGCATGTGAGAGGACATAGGTATACACTTCCTCCAGGTGCAGGTAATGTGCATACACGGCATGTGAGAGGACATAGGTATACACTTCCTCCAGGTGCAGGTAATGTGCATACACGGCATGTGAGAGGACATAGGTATACACTTCCTCCAGGTGCAGGAATGTACATACACGGCATGTGAGAGGACATAGGTATACACTTCCTCCAGGTGCAGGTAATGTGCATACACGGCATGTGAGAGGACATAGGTATACACTTCCTCCAGGTGCAGGTAATGTGCATACACGCGCATGTGAGAGGACATAGGTATACACTTCCTCCAGGTGCAGGTAATGTGCATACACGGTATGTGAGAGGACATAGGTATACACTTCCTCCAGGTGCAGGTAATGTACATACACACGCATGTGAGAGGACATAGGTATACAATTCCTCCAGGTGAAGGTAATGTGCATACACGGCATGTGAGAGGACATAGGTATACACTTCCTCCAGGTGCAGGTAATGTGCATACACGGCATGTGAGAGGACATAGGTATACACTTCCTCCAGGTGCAGGTAATGTGCATACACGGCATGTGAGAGGACATAGGTATACACTTCCTCCAGGTGCAGGTAATGTGCATACACGCGCATGTGAGAGGACATAGGTATACACTTCCTCCAGGTGCAGGTAATGTGCATACACGGCATGTGAGAGGACATAGGTATACACTTCCTCCAGGTGCAGGTAATGTGCATACACGGCATGTGAGAGGACATAGGTATACACTTCCTCCAGGTGCAGGTAATGTGCATACACGGCATGTGAGAGGACATAGGTATACACTTCCTCCAGGTGCAGGTAATGTGCATACACGGCATGTGGGAGGACATAGGTATACACTTCCTCCAGGTGCAGGTAATGTGCATACACGCGCATGTGAGAGGACATAGGTATACACTTCCCCCAGGTGCAGGTAATGTGCATACACGCGCATGTGAGAGGACATAGGTATACACTTCCTCCAGGTGCAGGTAATGTGCATACACGGCATGTGAGAGGACATAGGTATACACTTCCTCCAGGTGCAGGTAATGTGCATACACGCGCATGTGAGAGGACATAGGTATACACTTCCTCCAGGTGCAGGTAATGTGCATACACGGCATGTGAGAGGACATAGGTATACACTTCCTCCAGGTGCAGGTAATGTACATACACGGCATGTGAGAGGACATAGGTATACACTTCCTCCAGGTGCAGGTAATGTGCATACACGGCATGTGAGAGGACATAGGTATACACTTCCTCCAGGTGCAGGTAATGTACATACACGGCATGTGAAAGGACATAGGTATACACTTCCTCCAGGTGCAGGTAATGTGCATACACGGCATGTGAGAGGACATAGGTATACAATTCCTCCAGGTGCAGGTAATGTGCATACACGGCATGTGAGAGGGCATAGGTATACAATTCCTCCAGGTGCAGGTAATGTGCATACACGGCATGTGAGAGGACATAGGTATACACTTCCCCCAGGTGCAGGTAATGTGCATACACGGCATGTGAGAGGACATAGGTATACACTTCCTCCAGGTGCAGGTAATGTGCATACACGGCATGTGAGAGGACATAGGTATACACTTCCTCCAGGTGCAGGTAATGTGCATACACGGCATGTGAGAGGACATACGTATACACTTCCTCCAGGTGCAGGTAATGTGCATACACGGCATGTGAGAGGACATAGGTATACACTTCCTCCAGGTGCAGGTAATGTGCATACACGGCATGTGAGAGGACATAGGTATACACTTCCCCCAGGTGCAGGTAATGTGCATACACGGCATGTGAGAGGACATAGGTATACACTTCCTCCAGGTGCAGGTAATGTGCATACACGGCATGTGAGAGGACATAGGTATACACTTCCTCCAGGTGCAGGTAATGTGCATACACGCGCATGTGAGAGGACATAGGTATACACTCCCTCTAGGTGCAGGTAATGTACATACACGGCATGTGAGAGGACATAGGTATACACTTCCCCCAGGTGCAGGTAATGTGCATACACGGCATGTGAGAGGACATAGGTATACACTTCCTCCAGGTGCAGGTAATGTGCATACACGGCATGTGAGAGGACATAGGTATACACTTCCTCCAGGTGCAGGTAATGTGCATACACGGCATGTGAGAGGACATAGGTATACACTTCCTCCAGGTGCAGGTAATGTACATACACGGCATGTGAGAGGACATAGGTATACACTTCCTCCAGGTGCAGGTAATGTGCATACACGGCATGTGAGAGGACATAGGTATACACTTCCTCCAGGTGCAGGTAATGTGCATACACGGCATGTGAGAGGACATAGGTATACACTTCCTCCAGGTGCAGGTAATGTGCATACACGGCATGTGAGAGGACATAGGTATACACTTCCTCCAGGTGCAGGTAATGTGCATACACGGCATGTGAGAGGACATAGGTATACACTTCCTCCAGGTGCAGGTAATGTGCATACACGGCATGTGAGAGGACATAGGTATACACTTCCTCCAGGTGCAGGTAATGTGCATACACGCGCATGTGAGAGGACATAGGTATACACTTCCTCCAGGTGCAGGTAATGTGCATACACGGCATGTGAGAGGACATAGGTATACACTTCCTCCAGGTGCAGGTAATGTGCATACACGGCATGTGAGAGGACATAGGTATACACTTCCTCCAGGTGCAGGTAATGTGCATACACGGCATGTGAGAGGACATAGGTATACACTTCCTCCAGGTGCAGGTAATGTGCATACACGGCATGTGAGAGGACATAGGTATACACTTCCTCCAGGTGCAGGTAATGTGCATACACGGCATGTGAGAGGACATAGGTATACACTTCCCCCAGGTGCAGGTAATGTGCATACACGGCATGTGAGAGGACATAGGTATACACTTCCTCCAGGTGCAGGTAATGTGCATACACGGCATGTGAGAGGACATAGGTATACACTTCCTCCAGGTGCAGGTAATGTGCATACACGGCATGTGAGAGGACATAGGTATACACTTCCTCCAGGTGCAGGTAATGTGCATACACGGCATGTGAGAGGACATAGGTATACACTTCCTCCAGGTGCAGGTAATGTGCATACACGCGCATGTGAGAGGACATAGGTATACACTTCCTCCAGGTGCAGGTAATGTGCATACACGGCATGTGAGAGGACATAGGTATACACTTCCTCCAGGTGCAGGTAATGTGCATACACGGCATGTGAGAGGACATAGGTATACACTCCCTCCAGGTGCAGGTAATGTGCATACACGGCATGTGAGAGGACATAGGTATACACTTCCTCCAGGTGCAGGTAATGTACATACACGGCATGTGAGAGGACATAGGTATACACTTCCCCCAGGTGCAGGTAATGTGCATACACGGCATGTGAGAGGACATAGGTATACACTTCCTCCAGGTGCAGGTAATGTGCGTACACGGCATGTGAGAGGACATAGGTATACACTTCCTCCAGGTGCAGGTAATGTGCATACACGGCATGTGAGAGGACATAGGTATACACTTCCCACAGGTGAAGGTAATGTGCATACACGCGCATGTGAGAGGACATAGGTATACACTTCCTCCAGGTGCAGGTAATGTGCATACACGGCATGTGAGAGGACATAGGTATACACTTCCTCCAGGTGCAGGTAATGTGCATACACGGCATGTGAGAGGACATAGGTATACACTTCCTCCAGGTGCAGGTAATGTACATACACGGCATGTGAGAGGACATAGGTATACAATTGCTCCAGGTGCAGGTAATGTGCATACACGGCATGTGAGAGGACATAGGTATACACTTCCTCCAGGTGCAGGTAATGTGCATACACGGCATGTGAGAGGACATAGGTATACACTTCCTCCAGGTGCAGGTAATGTGCATACACGGCATGTGAGAGGACATAGGTATACACTTCCTCCAGGTGCAGGTAATGTGCATACACGGCATGTGAGAGGACATAGGTATACACTTCCTCCAGGTGCAGGTAATGTGCATACACGGCATGTGAGAGGACATAGGTATACACTTCCTCCAGGTGCAGGTAATGTGCATACACGCGCATGTGAGAGGACATAGGTATACACTTCCTCCAGGTGCAGGTAATGTGCATACACGGCATGTGAGAGGACATAGGTATACACTTCCTCCAGGTGCAGGTAATGTGCATACACGGCATGTGAGAGGACATAGGTATACACTTTCTCCAGGTGCAGGTAATGTGCATACACGGCATGTGAGAGGACATAGGTATACACTTCCTCCAGGTGCAGGTAATGTGCATACACGGCATGTGAGAGGACATAGGTATACACTTCCTCCAGGTGCAGGTAATGTGCATACACGGCATGTGAGAGGACATAGGTATACACTTCCTCCAGGTGCAGGTAATGTGCATACACGGCATGTGAGAGGACATAGGTATACACTTCCTCCAGGTGCAGGTAATGTACATACACGCGCATGTGAGAGGACATAGGTATACACTTCCCCCAGGTGCAAGTAATGTGCATACACGGCATGTGAGAGGACATAGGTATACACTTCCTCCAGGTGCAGGTAATGTGCATACACGGCATGTGAGAGGACATAGGTATACACTTCCCCCAGGTGCAGGTAATGTGCATACACGGCATGTGAGAGGACATAGGTATACACTTCCTCCAGGTGCAGGTAATGTGCATACACGGCATGTGAGAGGACATAGGTATACACTTCCCCCAGGTGCAGGTAATGTGCATACACGGCATGTGAGAGGACATAGGTATACACTTCCTCCAGGTGCAGGTAATGTGCATACACGCGCATGTGAGAGGACATAGGTATACACTTCCTCCAGGTGCAGGTAATGTGCATACACGGCATGTGAGAGGACATAGGTATACACTTCCCCCAGGTGCAGGTAATGTGCATACACGGCATGTGAGAGGACATAGGTATACACTTCCCCCAGGTGCAGGTAATGTGCATACACGGCATGTGAGAGGACATAGGTATACACTTCCTCCAGGTGCAGGAATGTGCATACACGGCATGTGAGAGGACATAGGTATACACTCCCTCCAGGTGCAGGTAATGTGCATACACGGCATGTGAGAGGACATAGGTATACACTTCCTCCAGGTGCAGGTAATGTACATACACGCGCATGTGAGAGGACATAGGTATACACTTCCTCCAGGTGCAGGTAATGTGCATACACGGCATGTGAGAGGACATAGGTATACACTTCCCCCAGGTGCAGGTAATGTGCATACACACGCATGTGAGAGGACATAGGTATACACTTCCTCCAGGTGCAGGTAATGTGCATACACGGCATGTGAGAGGACATAGGTATACACTTCCTCCAGGTGCAGGTAATGTACATACACGCGCATGTGAGAGGACATAGGTATACACTTCCTCCAGGTGCAGGTAATGTACATACACGCGCATGTGAGAGGACATAGGTATACACTTCCTCCAGGTGCAGGTAATGTGCATACACGGCATGTGAGAGGACATAGGTATACACTTCCCCCAGGTGCAGGTAATGTGCATACACGGCATGTGAGAGGACATAGGTATACACTTCCTCCAGGTGCAGATAATGTGCATACACGGCATGTGAGAGGACATAGGTATACACTTCCTCCAGGTGCAGGAATGTGCATACACGGCATGTGAGAGGACATAGGTATACACTTCCTCCAGGTGCAGGTAATGTGCATACACGGCATGTGAGAGGACATAGGTATACACTTCCTCCAGGTGCAGGTAATGTGCATACACGGCATGTGAGAGGACATAGGTATACACTTCCTCCAGGTGCAGGTAATGTGCATACACGGCATGTGAGAGGACATAGGTATACACTTCCTCCAGGTGCAGGTAATGTGCATACACGGCATGTGAGAGGACATAGGTATAAACTCCCTCCAGGTGCAGGTAATGTACATACACGCGCATGTGAGAGGACATAGGTATACACTTCCCCCAGGTGCAGGTAATGTGCATACACGGCATGTGAGAGGACATAGGTATACACTTCCTCCAGGTGCAGGTAATGTGCATACACGGCATGTGAGAGGACATAGGTATACACTTCCCCAGGTGCAGGTAATGTGCATACACGGCATGTGAGAGGACATAGGTATACACTTCCTCCAGGTGCAGATAATGTGCATACACGGCATGTGAGAGGACATAGGTATACACTTCCCCCAGGTGCAGGTAATGTGCATACACGGCATGTGAGAGGACATAGGTATACACTTCCTCCAGGTGCAGGTAATGTGCATACACGCGCATGTGAGAGGACATAGGTATACACTTCCTCCAGGTGCAGGTAATGTACATACACGCGCATGTGAGAGGACATAGGTATACACTTCCTCCAGGTGCAGGTAATGTGCATACACGGCATGTGAGAGGACATAGGTATACACTTCCCCCAGGTGCAGGTAATGTGCATACACGGCATGTGAGAGGACATAGGTATACACTTCCTCCAGGTGCAGGTAATGTGCATACACGGCATGTGAGAGGACATAGGTATACACTTCCTCCAGGTGCAGGAATGTGCATACACGGCATGTGAGAGGACATAGGTATACACTCCCTCCAGGTGCAGGTAATGTGCATACACGGCATGTGAGAGGACATAGGTATACACTTCCTCCAGGTGCAGGTAATGTACATACACGCGCATGTGAGAGGACATAGGTATACACTTCCTCCAGGTGCAGGTAATGTGCATACACGGCATGTGAGAGGACATAGGTATACACTTCCCCCAGGTGCAGGTAATGTGCATACACACGCATGTGAGAGGACATAGGTATACACTTCCTCCAGGTGCAGGTAATGTGCATACACGGCATGTGAGAGGACATAGGTATACACTTCCTCCAGGTGCAGGTAATGTACATACACGCGCATGTGAGAGGACATAGGTATACACTTCCTCCAGGTGCAGGTAATGTGCATACACGGCATGTGAGAGGACATAGGTATACACTTCCCCCAGGTGCAGGTAATGTGCATACACGGCATGTGAGAGGACATAGGTATACACTTCCTCCAGGTGCAGATAATGTGCATACACGGCATGTGAGAGGACATAGGTATACACTTCCTCCAGGTGCAGGTAATGTACATACACGGCATGTGAGAGGACATAGGTATACACTTCCTCCAGGTGCAGGTAATGTGTATACGCGGCATGTGAGAGGACATAGGTATACACTTCCTCCAGGTGCAGGTAATGTGCATACATGGCATGTGAGAGGACATAGGTATACACTTCCTCCAGGTGCAGGTAATGTGCATACACGGCATGTGAGAGGACATAGGTATACACTTCCTCCTGGTGCAGGTAATGTGCATACACGGCATGTGAGAGGACATAGGTATACACTTCCTCCAGGTGCAGGTAATGTGCATACACGCGCATGTGAGAGGACATAGGTATACACTTCCCCCAGGTGCAGGTAATGTGCATACACGCGCATGTGAGAGGACATAGGTATACACTTCCTCCAGGTGCAGGTAATGTGCATACACATGCATGTGAGAGGACATAGGTATACACTTCCTCCAGGTGCAGGTAATGTGCATACACGGCATGTGAGAGGACATAGGTATACACTTCCTCCAGGTGCAGGTAATGTGCATACACGGCATGTGAGAGGACATAGGTATACACTTCCTCCAGGTGCAGGTAATGTATATACACGCGCATGTGAGAGGACATAGGTATACACTTCCTCCAGGTGCAGGTAATGTACATACACACGCATGTGAGAGGACATAGGTATACACTTCCTCCAGGTGCAGGTAATGTGCATACACGCGCATGTGAGAGGACATAGGTATACAATTCCCCCAGGTGCAGGTAATGTGCATACACGGCATGTGAGAGGACATAGGTATACAATTCCTCCAGGTGAAGGTAATGTGCATACACGCGCATGTGAGAGGACATAGGTATACACTTCCTCCAGGTGCAGGTAATGTGCAAACACGGCATGTGAGAGGGCATAGGTATACACTTCCTCCAGGTGCAGGTAATGTGCATACACGGCATGTGAGAGGACATAGGTATACACTTCCTCCAGGTGCAGGTAATGTGCATACACGCGCATGTGAGAGGACATAGGTATACACTTCCTCCAGGTGCAGGTAATGTGCATACACGGCATGTGAGAGGACATAGGTATACACTCCCCCCAGGTGCAGGTAATGTGCATACACGGCATGTGAGAGGACATAGGTATACACTTCCTCCAGGTGCAGGTAATGTGCATACACGCGCATGTGAGAGTACATAGGTATACACTTCCTCCAGGTGCAGGTAATGTGCATACACGCGCATGTGAGAGGACATAGGTATACACTTCCTCCAGGTGCAGGTAATGTGCATACATGGCATGTGAGAGTACATAGGTATACACTCCTCCAGGTGCAGGTAATGTGCATACACGGCATGTGAGAGGACATAGGTATACACTTCCTCCAGGTGCAGGTAATGTGCATACACGCGCATGTGAGAGTACATAGGTATACACTTCCTCCAGGTGCAGGTAATGTGCATACACGCGCATGTGAGAGGACATAGGTATACACTTCCTCCAGGTGCAGGTAATGTGCATACATGGCATGTGAGAGTACATAGGTATACACTCCTCCAGGTGCAGGTAATGTGCATACACGGCATGTGAGAGGACATAGGTATACACTTCCTCCAGGTGCAGGTACTGTGCATACACGGCATGTGAGAGGACATAGGTATACACTTCCTCCAGGTGCAGGTAATGAGCATACACGGCATGTGAGAGGACATAGGTATACACTTCCTCCAGGTGCAGGTAATGTGCATACACGGCATGTGAGAGGACATAGGTATACACTTCCTCCAGGTGCAGGTAATGTGCATACACGGCATGTGAGAGGACATAGGTATACACTTCCTCCAGGTGCAGGTAATGTGCATACACGGCATGTGAGAGGACATAGGTATACACTTCCTCCAGGTGCAGGTAATGTGCATACACGGCATGTGAGAGGACATAGGTATACACTTCCTCCAGGTGCAGGTAATGTATATACACGCGCATGTGAGAGGACATAGGTATACACTTCCTCCAGGTGCAGGTAATGTGCATACACGCGCATGTGAGAGGACATAGGTATACACTTCCTCCAGGTGCAGGTAATGTGCATACACGGCATGTGAGAGTACATAGGTATACACTCCTCCAGGTGCAGGTAATGTGCATACACGGCATGTGAGAGGACATAGGTATACACTTCCTCCAGGTGCAGGTACTGTGCATACACAGCATGTGAGAGGACATAGGTATACACTTCTTCCAGGTGCAGGTAATGTGCATACACGGCATGTGAGAGGACATAGGTATACACTTCCTCCAGGTGCAGGTAATGTACATACACGCGCATGTGAGAGGACATAGGTATACACTTCCTCCAGGTGCAGATAATGTGCATACACGGCATGTGAGAGCACATAGGTATACACTTCCTCCAGGTGCAGGTAATGTGCATACACGGCATGTGAGAGGACATAGGTATACACTTCCTCCAGGTGCAGGTAATGTGCATATACGGCATGTGAGAGGACATAGGTATACACTTCCTCCAGGTGCAGGTAATGTGCATACACGGCATGTGAGAGGACATAGGTATACACTTCCTCCAGGTGCAGGTAATGTGCATACACGGCATGTGAGAGGACATAGGTATACACTTCCTCCAGGTGCAGGTAATGTGCATATACGGCATGTGAGAGGACATAGGTATACACTTCCTCCAGGTGCAGGTAATGTCCATACACGGCATGTGAGAGGACATAGGTATACACTTCCTCCAGGTGCAGGTAATGTGCATACACGGCATGTGAGAGGACATAGGTATACACTTCCTCCAGGTGCAGGTAATGTGCATACACGGCATGTGAGAGGACATAGGTATACACTTCCTCCAGGTGCAGGTAATGTACATACACGGCATGTGAGAGGACATAGGTATACACTTCCTCCAGGTGCAGGTAATGTGCATACACGGCATGTGAGAGGACATAGGTATACACTACCTCCAGGTGCAGGTAATGTGCATACACGGCATGTGAGAGTACATAGGTATACACTTCCTCCAGGTGCAGGTAATGTATATACACGCGCATGTGAGAGTACATAGGTATACACTTCCCCCAGGTGCAGGTAATGTGCATACACGGCATGTGAGAGGACATAGGTATACACTACCTCCAGGTGCAGGTAATGTGCATACACGGCATGTGAGAAGACATAGGTATACACTTCCTCCAGGTGCAGGTAATGTGCATACACGGCATGTGAGAAGACATAGGTATACACTTCCTCCAGGTGCAGGTAATGTATATACACGCGCATGTGAGAGTACATAGGTATACACTTCCTCCAGGTGCAGGTAATGTGCATACACGGCATGTGAGAAGACATAGGTATACACTTCCTCCAGGTGCAGGTAATGTATATACACGCGCATGTGAGAGGACATAGGTATACACTTCCTCCAGGTGAAGGTAATGTGCATACACGGCATGTGAGAGGACATAGGTATACACTTCCCCCAGGTGCAGGTAATGTGCATACACGGCATGTGAGAGGACATAGGTATACACTTCCCCCAGGTGCAGGTAATGTGCATACACGGCATGTGAGAGGACATAGGTATACACTTCCTCCAGGTGCAGGTAATGTGCATACACGGCATGTGAGAGGACATAGGTATACACTTCCTCCAGGTGCAGGTAATGTGCATACACGGCATGTGAGAGGACATAGGTATACACTTCCTCCAGGTGCAGGTAATGTGCATACACGCGCATGTGAGAGGACATAGGTATACACTTCCTCCAGGTGCAGGTAATGTGCATACACGCGTATGTGAGAGGACATAGGTATACACTTCCTCCAGGTGCAGGTAATGTACATACACGGCATGTGAGAGGACATAGGTATACACTTCCTCCAGGTGCAGGTAATGTGCATACACGGCATGTGAGAGGACATAGGTATACACTACCTCCAGGTGCAGGTAATGTGCATACACGGCATGTGAGAGTACATAGGTATACACTTCCTCCAGGTGCAGGTAATGTATATACACGCGCATGTGAGAGTACATAGGTATACACTTCCTCCAGGTGCAGGTAATGTGCATACACGGCATGTGAGAGGACATAGGTATACACTTCCTCCAGGTGAAGGTAATGTGCATACACGGCATGTGAGAGGACATAGGTATACACTTCCCCCAGGTGCAGGTAATGTGCATACACGGCATGTGAGAGGACATAGGTATACACTACCTCCAGGTGCAGGTAATGTGCATACACGGCATGTGAGAAGACATAGGTATACACTTCCTCCAGGTGCAGGTAATGTGCATACACGGCATGTGAGAGGACATAGGTATACACTTCCCCCAGGTGCAGGTAATGTGCATACACGGCATGTGAGAGGACATAGGTATACACTTCCCCCAGGTGCAGGTAATGTGCATACACGGCATGTGAGAGGACATAGGTATACACTTCCTCCAGGTGCAGGTAATGTGCATACACGGCATGTGAGAGGACATAGGTATACACTTCCTCCAGGTGCAGGTAATGTGCATACACGGCATGTGAGAGGACATAGGTATACACTTCCTCCAGGTGCAGGTAATGTGCATACACGGCATGTGAGAGGACATAGGTATACACTTCCTCCAGGTGCAGGTAATGTGCATACACGGCATGTGAGAGGACATAGGTATACACTTCCTCCAGGTGCAGGTAATGTGCATACACGCGCATGTGAGAGGACATAGGTATACACTTCCTCCAGGTGCAGGTAATGTGCATACACGGCATGTGAGAGGACATAGGTATACACTTCCTCCAGGTGCAGGTAATGTGCATACACGCGCATGTGAGAGGACATAGGTATACACTTCCTCCAGGTGCAGGTAATGTGCATACACGCGTATGTGAGAGGACATAGGTATACACTTCCTCCAGGTGCAGGTAATGTGCATACACGGCATGTGAGAGGACATAGGTATACACTTCCTCCAGGTGCAGGTAATGTGCATACACGGCATGTGAGAGGACATAGGTATACACTTCCTCCAGGTGCAGGTAATGTGCATACACGGCATGTGAGAGGACATAGGTATACACTTCCTCCAGGTGCAGGTAATGTGCATACACGGCATGTGAGAGGACATAGGTATACACTTCCTCCAGGTGCAGGTAATGTGCATACACGGCATGTGAGAGGACATAGGTATACACTACCTCCAGGTGCAGGTAATGTACATACACGCGCATGTGAGAGGACATAGGTATACACTTCCTCCAGGTGCAGGTAATGTGCATACACGGCATGTGAGAGGACATAGGTATACACTTCCTCCAGGTGCAGGTAATGTGCATAAACAGCATGTGAGAGGACATAGGTATACACTTCCTCCAGGTGCAGGTAATGTATATACACGCGCATGTGAGAGCACATAGGTATACACTTCCCCCAGGTGCAGGTAATGTGCATACACGGCATGTGAGAGGACATAGGTATACACTACCTCCAGGTGCAGGTAATGTGCATACACGGCATGTGAGAAGACATAGGTATACACTTCCTCCAGGTGCAGGTAATGTGCATACACGGCATGTGAGAAGACATAGGTATACACTTCCTCCAGGTGCAGGTAATGTATATACACGCGCATGTGAGAGTACATAGGTATACACTTCCTCCAGGTGCAGGTAATGTGCATACACGGCATGTGAGAAGACATAGGTATACACTTCCTCCAGGTGCAGGTAATGTATATACACGCGCATGTGAGAGGACATAGGTATACACTTCCTCCAGGTGCAGGTAATGTGCATACACGCGCATGTGAGAGGACATAGGTATACACTTCCCCCAGGTGCAGGTAATGTGCATACACGGCATGTGAGAGGACATAGGTATACACTTCCTCCAGGTGCAGGTAATGTGCATACACGGCATGTGAGAGTACATAGGTATACACTCCTCCAGGTGCAGGTAATGTGCATACACGGCATGTGAGAGGACATAGGTATACACTTCCTCCAGGTGCAGGTACTGTGCATACACAGCATGTGAGAGGACATAGGTATACACTTCTTCCAGGTGCAGGTAATGTGCATACACGGCATGTGAGAGGACATAGGTATACACTTCCTCCAGGTGCAGGTAATGTACATACACGCGCATGTGAGAGGACATAGGTATACACTTCCTCCAGGTGCAGATAATGTGCATACACGGCATGTGAGAGCACATAGGTATACACTTCCTCCAGGTGCAGGTAATGTGCATACACGGCATGTGAGAGGACATAGGTATACACTTCCTCCAGGTGCAGGTAATGTGCATATACGGCATGTGAGAGGACATAGGTATACACTTCCTCCAGGTGCAGGTAATGTGCATACACGGCATGTGAGAGGACATAGGTATACACTTCCTCCAGGTGCAGGTAATGTGCATACACGGCATGTGAGAGGACATAGGTATACACTTCCTCCAGGTGCAGGTAATGTGCATATACGGCATGTGAGAGGACATAGGTATACACTTCCTCCAGGTGCAGGTAATGTCCATACACGGCATGTGAGAGGACATAGGTATACACTTCCTCCAGGTGCAGGTAATGTGCATACACGGCATGTGAGAGGACATAGGTATACACTTCCTCCAGGTGCAGGTAATGTGCATACACGGCATGTGAGAGGACATAGGTATACACTTCCTCCAGGTGCAGGTAATGTACATACACGGCATGTGAGAGGACATAGGTATACACTTCCTCCAGGTGCAGGTAATGTGCATACACGGCATGTGAGAGGACATAGGTATACACTACCTCCAGGTGCAGGTAATGTGCATACACGGCATGTGAGAGTACATAGGTATACACTTCCTCCAGGTGCAGGTAATGTATATACACGCGCATGTGAGAGTACATAGGTATACACTTCCCCCAGGTGCAGGTAATGTGCATACACGGCATGTGAGAGGACATAGGTATACACTACCTCCAGGTGCAGGTAATGTGCATACACGGCATGTGAGAAGACATAGGTATACACTTCCTCCAGGTGCAGGTAATGTGCATACACGGCATGTGAGAAGACATAGGTATACACTTCCTCCAGGTGCAGGTAATGTATATACACGCGCATGTGAGAGTACATAGGTATACACTTCCTCCAGGTGCAGGTAATGTGCATACACGGCATGTGAGAAGACATAGGTATACACTTCCTCCAGGTGCAGGTAATGTATATACACGCGCATGTGAGAGGACATAGGTATACACTTCCTCCAGGTGAAGGTAATGTGCATACACGGCATGTGAGAGGACATAGGTATACACTTCCCCCAGGTGCAGGTAATGTGCCTACACGGCATGTGAGAGGACATAGGTATACACTTCCCCCAGGTGCAGGTAATGTGCATACACGGCATGTGAGAGGACATAGGTATACACTTCCTCCAGGTGCAGGTAATGTGCATACACGGCATGTGAGAGGACATAGGTATACACTTCCTCCAGGTGCAGGTAATGTGCATACACGGCATGTGAGAGGACATAGGTATACACTTCCTCCAGGTGCAGGTAATGTGCATACACGCGCATGTGAGAGGACATAGGTATACACTTCCTCCAGGTGCAGGTAATGTGCATACACGCGTATGTGAGAGGACATAGGTATACACTTCCTCCAGGTGCAGGTAATGTACATACACGGCATGTGAGAGGACATAGGTATACACTTCCTCCAGGTGCAGGTAATGTGCATACACGGCATGTGAGAGGACATAGGTATACACTACCTCCAGGTGCAGGTAATGTGCATACACGGCATGTGAGAGTACATAGGTATACACTTCCTCCAGGTGCAGGTAATGTATATACACGCGCATGTGAGAGTACATAGGTATACACTTCCTCCAGGTGCAGGTAATGTGCATACACGGCATGTGAGAGGACATAGGTATACACTTCCTCCAGGTGAAGGTAATGTGCATACACGGCATGTGAGAGGACATAGGTATACACTTCCCCCAGGTGCAGGTAATGTGCATACACGGCATGTGAGAGGACATAGGTATACACTACCTCCAGGTGCAGGTAATGTGCATACACGGCATGTGAGAAGACATAGGTATACACTTCCTCCAGGTGCAGGTAATGTGCATACACGGCATGTGAGAGGACATAGGTATACACTTCCCCCAGGTGCAGGTAATGTGCATACACGGCATGTGAGAGGACATAGGTATACACTTCCCCCAGGTGCAGGTAATGTGCATACACGGCATGTGAGAGGACATAGGTATACACTTCCTCCAGGTGCAGGTAATGTGCATACACGGCATGTGAGAGGACATAGGTATACACTTCCTCCAGGTGCAGGTAATGTGCATACACGGCATGTGAGAGGACATAGGTATACACTACATCCAGGTGCAGGTAATGTGCATACACGGCATGTGAGAGGACATAGGTATACACTTCCTCCAGGTGCAGGTAATGTGCATACACGGCATGTGAGAGGACATAGGTATACACTTCCTCCAGGTGCAGGTAATGTGCATACACGGCATGTGAGAGGACATAGGTATACACTTCCTCCAGGTGCAGGTAATGTGCATACACGCGCATGTGAGAGGACATAGGTATACACTTCCTCCAGGTGCAGGTAATGTGCATACACGGCATGTGAGAGGACATAGGTATACACTTCCTCCAGGTGCAGGTAATGTGCATACACGCGCATGTGAGAGGACATAGGTATACACTTCCTCCAGGTGCAGGTAATGTGCATACACGCGTATGTGAGAGGACATAGGTATACACTTCCTCCAGGTGCAGGTAATGTGCATACACGGCATGTGAGAGGACATAGGTATACACTTCCTCCAGGTGCAGGTAATGTGCATACACGGCATGTGAGAGGACATAGGTATACACTTCCTCCAGGTGCAGGTAATGTGCATACACGGCATGTGAGAGGACATAGGTATACACTTCCTCCAGGTGCAGGTAATGTGCATACACGGCATGTGAGAGGACATAGGTATACACTTCCTCCAGGTGCAGGTAATGTGCATACACGGCATGTGAGAGGACATAGGTATACACTACCTCCAGGTGCAGGTAATGTACATACACGCGCATGTGAGAGGACATAGGTATACACTTCCTCCAGGTGCAGGTAATGTGCATACACGGCATGTGAGAGGACATAGGTATACACTTCCTCCAGGTGCAGGTAATGTGCATAAACAGCATGTGAGAGGACATAGGTATACACTTCCTCCAGGTGCAGGTAATGTATATACACGCGCATGTGAGAGCACATAGGTATACACTTCCCCCAGGTGCAGGTAATGTGCATACACGGCATGTGAGAGGACATAGGTATACACTACCTCCAGGTGCAGGTAATGTGCATACACGGCATGTGAGAAGACATAGGTATACACTTCCTCCAGGTGCAGGTAATGTGCATACACGGCATGTGAGAAGACATAGGTATACACTTCCTCCAGGTGCAGGTAATGTATATACACGCGCATGTGAGAGTACATAGGTATACACTTCCTCCAGGTGCAGGTAATGTGCATACACGGCATGTGAGAAGACATAGGTATACACTTCCTCCAGGTGCAGGTAATGTATATACACGCGCATGTGAGAGGACATAGGTATACACTTCCTCCAGGTGAAGGTAATGTGCATACACGGCATGTGAGAGGACATAGGTATACACTTCCCCCAGGTGCAGGTAATGTGCATACACGGCATGTGAGAGGACATAGGTATACACTTCCCCCAGGTGCAGGTAATGTGCATACACGGCATGTGAGAGGACATAGGTATACACTTCCTCCAGGTGCAGGTAATGTGCATACACGGCATGTGAGAGGACATAGGTATACACTTCCTCCAGGTGCAGGTAATGTGCATACACGGCATGTGAGAGGACATAGGTATACACTTCCTCCAGGTGCAGGTAATGTGCATACACGCGCATGTGAGAGGACATAGGTATACACTTCCTCCAGGTGCAGGTAATGTGCATACACGCGTATGTGAGAGGACATAGGTATACACTTCCTCCAGGTGCAGGTAATGTACATACACGGCATGTGAGAGGACATAGGTATACACTTCCTCCAGGTGCAGGTAATGTGCATACACGGCATGTGAGAGGACATAGGTATACACTACCTCCAGGTGCAGGTAATGTGCATACACGGCATGTGAGAGTACATAGGTATACACTTCCTCCAGGTGCAGGTAATGTATATACACGCGCATGTGAGAGTACATAGGTATACACTTCCTCCAGGTGCAGGTAATGTGCATACACGGCATGTGAGAGGACATAGGTATACACTTCCTCCAGGTGAAGGTAATGTGCATACACGGCATGTGAGAGGACATAGGTATACACTTCCCCCAGGTGCAGGTAATGTGCATACACGGCATGTGAGAGGACATAGGTATACACTACCTCCAGGTGCAGGTAATGTGCATACACGGCATGTGAGAAGACATAGGTATACACTTCCTCCAGGTGCAGGTAATGTGCATACACGGCATGTGAGAGGACATAGGTATACACTTCCCCCAGGTGCAGGTAATGTGCATACACGGCATGTGAGAGGACATAGGTATACACTTCCCCCAGGTGCAGGTAATGTGCATACACGGCATGTGAGAGGACATAGGTATACACTTCCTCCAGGTGCAGGTAATGTGCATACACGGCATGTGAGAGGACATAGGTATACACTTCCTCCAGGTGCAGGTAATGTGCATACACGGCATGTGAGAGGACATAGGTATACACTACATCCAGGTGCAGGTAATGTGCATACACGGCATGTGAGAGGACATAGGTATACACTTCCTCCAGGTGCAGGTAATGTGCATACACGGCATGTGAGAGGACATAGGTATACACTTCCTCCAGGTGCAGGTAATGTGCATACACGGCATGTGAGAGGACATAGGTATACACTTCCTCCAGGTGCAGGTAATGTGCATACACGCGCATGTGAGAGGACATAGGTATACACTTCCTCCAGGTGCAGGTAATGTGCATACACGGCATGTGAGAGGACATAGGTATACACTTCCTCCAGGTGCAGGTAATGTGCATACACGCGCATGTGAGAGGACATAGGTATACACTTCCTCCAGGTGCAGGTAATGTGCATACACGCGTATGTGAGAGGACATAGGTATACACTTCCTCCAGGTGCAGGTAATGTGCATACACGGCATGTGAGAGGACATAGGTATACACTTCCTCCAGGTGCAGGTAATGTGCATACACGGCATGTGAGAGGACATAGGTATACACTTCCTCCAGGTGCAGGTAATGTGCATACACGGCATGTGAGAGGACATAGGTATACACTTCCTCCAGGTGCAGGTAATGTGCATACACGGCATGTGAGAGGACATAGGTATACACTTCCTCCAGGTGCAGGTAATGTGCATACACGGCATGTGAGAGGACATAGGTATACACTTCCTCCAGGTGCAGGTAATGTGCATACACGGCATGTGAGAGGACATAGGTATACACTTCCTCCAGGTGCAGGTAATGTGCATACACGGCATGTGAGAGGACATAGGTATACACTACCTCCAGGTGCAGGTAATGTACATACACGCGCATGTGAGAGGACATAGGTATACACTTCCTCCAGGTGCAGGTAATGTGCATACACGGCATGTGAGAGGACATAGGTATACACTTCCTCCAGGTGCAGGTAATGTGCATAAACAGCATGTGAGAGGACATAGGTATACACTTCCTCCAGGTGCAGGTAATGTGCATACACGGCATGTGAGAGGACATAGGTATACACTTCCTCCAGGTGCAGGTAATGTACATACACGCGCATGTGAGAGGACATAGGTATACACTTCCTCCAGGTGCAGATAATGTGCATACACGGCATGTGAGAGCACATAGGTATACACTTCCTCCAGGTGCAGGTAATGTGCATACACGGCATGTGAGAGGACATAGGTATACACTTCCTCCAGGTGCAGGTAATGTGCATACACGGCATGTGAGAGGACATAGGTATACACTTCCTCCAGGTGCAGGTAATGTGCATACACGGCATGTGAGAGGACATAGGTATACACTTCCTCCAGGTGCAGGTAATGTGCATACACGGCATGTGAGAGGACATAGGTATACACTTCCTCCAGGTGCAGGTAATGTGCATACACGGCATGTGAGAGGACATAGGTATACACTTCCTCCAGGTGCAGGTAATGTGCATACACGGCATGTGAGAGGACATAGGTATACACTTCCTCCAGGTGCAGGTAATGTGCATACACGGCATGTGAGAGGACATAGGTATACACTTCCTCCAGGTGCAGGTAATGTGCATACACGGCATGTGAGAGGACATAGGTATACACTTCCTCCAGGTGCAGGTAATGTACATACACGCGCATGTGAGAGGACATAGGTATACACTTCCTCCAGGTGCAGATAATGTGCATACACGGCATGTGAGAGCACATAGGTATACACTTCCTCCAGGTGCAGGTAATGTGCATACACGGCATGTGAGAGGACATAGGTATACACTTCCCCCAGGTGCAGGTAATGTGCATACACGGCATGTGAGAGGACATAGGTATACACTTCCTCCAGGTGCAGGTAATGTGCATACACGGCATGTGAGAGGACATAGGTATACACTTCCTCCAGGTGCAGGTAATGTGCATACACGGCATGTGAGAGGACATAGGTATACACTACCTCCAGGTGCAGGTAATGTACATACACGCGCATGTGAGAGGACATAGGTATACACTTCCTCCAGGTGCAGGTAATGTGCATACACGGCATGTGAGAGGACATAGGTATACACTTCCTCCAGGTGCAGGTAATGTGCATAAACAGCATGTGAGAGGACATAGGTATACACTTCCTCCAGGTGCAGGTAATGTGCATACACGGCATGTGAGAGGACATAGGTATACACTTCCTCCAGGTGCAGGTAATGTACATACACGCGCATGTGAGAGGACATAGGTATACACTTCCTCCAGGTGCAGATAATGTGCATACACGGCATGTGAGAGCACATAGGTATACACTTCCTCCAGGTGCAGGTAATGTGCATACACGGCATGTGAGAGGACATAGGTATACACTTCCTCCAGGTGCAGGTAATGTGCATACACGGCATGTGAGAGGACATAGGTATACACTTCCTCCAGGTGCAGGTAATGTGCATACACGGCATGTGAGAGGACATAGGTATACACTTCCTCCAGGTGCAGGTAATGTGCATACACGGCATGTGAGAGGACATAGGTATACACTTCCTCCAGGTGCAGGTAATGTGCATACACGGCATGTGAGAGGACATAGGTATACACTTCCTCCAGGTGCAGGTAATGTGCATACACGGCATGTGAGAGGACATAGGTATACACTTCCTCCAGGTGCAGGTAATGTGCATACACGGCATGTGAGAGGACATAGGTATACACTTCCTCCAGGTGCAGGTAATGTGCATACACGGCATGTGAGAGGACATAGGTATACACTTCCTCCAGGTGCAGGTAATGTACATACACGCGCATGTGAGAGGACATAGGTATACACTTCCTCCAGGTGCAGATAATGTGCATACACGGCATGTGAGAGCACATAGGTATACACTTCCTCCAGGTGCAGGTAATGTGCATACACGGCATGTGAGAGGACATAGGTATACACTTCCCCCAGGTGCAGGTAATGTGCATACACGGCATGTGAGAGGACATAGGTATACACTTCCCCCAGGTGCAGGTAATGTGCATACACGGCATGTGAGAGGACATAGGTATACACTACCTCCAGGTGCAGGTAATGTGCATACACGGCATGTGAGAAGACATAGGTATACACTTCCTCCAGGTGCAGGTAATGTATATACACGCGCATGTGAGAGTACATAGGTATACACTTCCTCCAGGTGAAGGTAATGTGCATACACGGCATGTGAGAGGACATAGGTATACACTTCCTCCAGGTGCAGGTAATGTGCATACACGGCATGTGAGAGGAGATAGGTATACACTTCCCCCAGGTGCAGGTAATGTGCATACACGGCATGTGAGAGGACATAGGTATACACTTCCTCCAGGTGCAGGTAATGTGCATACACGGCATGTGAGAGGACATAGGTATACACTTCCTCCAGGTGCAGGTAATGTGCATACACGGCATGTGAGAGGACATAGGTATACACTTCCTCCAGGTGCAGGTAATGTGCATACACGGCATGTGAGAGGACATAGGTATACACTTCCTCCAGGTGCAGGTAATGTGCATACACGGCATGTGAGAGGACATAGGTATACACTTCCTCCAGGTGCAGGTAATGTGCATACACGGCATGTGAGAGGACATAGGTATACACTTCCTCCAGGTGCAGGTAATGTGCATACACGCGCATGTGAGAGGACATAGGTATACACTTCCTCCAGGTGCAGGTAATGTGCATACACGGCATGTGAGAGGACATAGGTATACACTTCCTCCAGGTGCAGGTAATGTGCATACACGCGCATGTGAGAGGACATAGGTATACACTTCCTCCAGGTGCAGGTAATGTGCATACACGCGTATGTGAGAGGACATAGGTATACACTTCCTCCAGGTGCAGGTAATGTGCATACACGGCATGTGAGAGGACATAGGTATACACTTCCTCCAGGTGCAGGTAATGTGCATACACGGCATGTGAGAGGACATAGGTATACACTTCCTCCAGGTGCAGGTAATGTGCATACACGGCATGTGAGAGGACATAGGTATACACTTCCTCCAGGTGCAGGTAATGTGCATACACGGCATGTGAGAGGACATAGGTATACACTTCCTCCAGGTGCAGGTAATGTGCATACACGGCATGTGAGAGGACATAGGTATACACTACCTCCAGGTGCAGGTAATGTACATACACGCGCATGTGAGAGGACATAGGTATACACTTCCTCCAGGTGCAGGTAATGTGCATACACGGCATGTGAGAGGACATAGGTATACACTTCCTCCAGGTGCAGGTAATGTGCATAAACGGCATGTGAGAGGACATAGGTATACACTTCCTCCAGGTGCAGGTAATGTGCATACACGGCATGTGAGAGGACATAGGTATACACTTCCTCCAGGTGCAGGTAATGTACATACACGCGCATGTGAGAGGACATAGGTATACACTTCCTCCAGGTGCAGATAATGTGCATACACGGCATGTGAGAGCACATAGGTATACACTTCCTCCAGGTGCAGGTAATGTGCATACACGGCATGTGAGAGGACATAGGTATACACTTCCTCCAGGTGCAGGTAATGTGCATACACGGCATGTGAGAGGACATAGGTATACACTTCCTCCAGGTGCAGGTAATGTGCATACACGGCATGTGAGAGGACATAGGTATACACTACCTCCAGGTGCAGGTAATGTACATACACGCGCATGTGAGAGGACATAGGTATACACTTCCTCCAGGTGCAGGTAATGTGCATACACGGCATGTGAGAGGACATAGGTATACACTTCCTCCAGGTGCAGGTAATGTGCATAAACGGCATGTGAGAGGACATAGGTATACACTTCCTCCAGGTGCAGGTAATGTGCATACACGGCATGTGAGAGGACATAGGTATACACTTCCTCCAGGTGCAGGTAATGTACATACACGCGCATGTGAGAGGACATAGGTATACACTTCCTCCAGGTGCAGATAATGTGCATACACGGCATGTGAGAGCACATAGGTATACACTTCCTCCAGGTGCAGGTAATGTGCATACACGGCATGTGAGAGGACATAGGTATACACTTCCTCCAGGTGCAGGTAATGTGCATACACGGCATGTGAGAGGACATAGGTATACACTTCCTCCAGGTGCAGGTAATGTGCATACACGGCATGTGAGAGGACATAGGTATACACTTCCTCCAGGTGCAGGTAATGTGCATACACGGCATGTGAGAGGACATAGGTATACACTTCCTCCAGGTGCAGGTAATGTGCATACACGGCATGTGAGAGGACATAGGTATACACTTCCTCCAGGTGCAGGTAATGTGCATACACGGCATGTGAGAGGACATAGGTATACACTTCCTCCAGGTGCAGGTAATGTGCATACACGGCATGTGAGAGGACATAGGTATACACTTCCTCCAGGTGCAGGTAATGTGCATACACGGCATGTGAGAGGACATAGGTATACACTTCCTCCAGGTGCAGGTAATGTACATACACGCGCATGTGAGAGGACATAGGTATACACTTCCTCCAGGTGCAGATAATGTGCATACACGGCATGTGAGAGCACATAGGTATACACTTCCTCCAGGTGCAGGTAATGTGCATACACGGCATGTGAGAGGACATAGGTATACACTTCCTCCAGGTGCAGGTAATGTGCATACACGGCATGTGAGAGGACATAGGTATACACTTCCTCCAGGTGCAGGTAATGTCCATACACGGCATGTGAGAGGACATAGGTATACACTTCCTCCAGGTGCAGGTAATGTGCATACACGGCATGTGAGAGGACATAGGTATACACTTCCTCCAGGTGCAGGTAATGTGCATACACGGCATGTGAGAGGACATAGGTATACACTTCCTCCAGGTGCAGGTAATGTACATACACGGCATGTGAGAGGACATAGGTATACACTTCCTCCAGGTGCAGGTAATGTGCATACACGGCATGTGAGAGGACATAGGTATACACTACCTCCAGGTGCAGGTAATGTGCATACACGGCATGTGAGAGTACATAGGTATACACTTCCTCCAGGTGCAGGTAATGTATATACACGCGCATGTGAGAGTACATAGGTATACACTTCCTCCAGGTGAAGGTAATGTACATACACGGCATGTGAGAGGACATAGGTATACACTTCCCCCAGGTGCAGGTAATGTGCATACACGGCATGTGAGAGGACATAGGTATACACTTCCCCCAGGTGCAGGTAATGTGCATACACGGCATGTGAGAGGACATAGGTATACACTTCCCCAGGTGCAGGTAATGTGCATACACGGCATGTGAGAGGACATAGGTATACACTACCTCCAGGTGCAGGTAATGTGCATACACGCGCATGTGAGAGTACATAGGTATACACTTCCTCCAGGTGAAGGTAATGTGCATACACGGCATGTGAGAGGAAATAGGTATACACTTCCCCCAGGTGCAGGTAATGTGCATACACGGCATGTGAGAGGACATAGGTATACACTTCCCCCAGGTGCAGGTAATGTGCATACACGGCATGTGAGAGGACATAGGTATACACTTCCTCCAGGTGCAGGTAATGTGCATACACGGCATGTGAGAGGACATAGGTATACACTTCCTCCAGGTGCAGGTAATGTGCATACACGGCATGTGAGAGGACATAGGTATACACTACATCCAGGTGCAGGTAATGTGCATACACGGCATGTGAGAGGACATAGGTATACACTTCCTCCAGGTGCAGGTAATGTGCATACACGGCATGTGAGAGGACATAGGTATACACTTCCTCCAGGTGCAGGTAATGTGCATACACGGCATGTGAGAGGACATAGGTATACACTTCCTCCAGGTGCAGGTAATGTGCATACACGCGCATGTGAGAGGACATAGGTATACACTTCCTCCAGGTGCAGGTAATGTGCATACACGGCATGTGAGAGGACATAGGTATACACTTCCTCCAGGTGCAGGTAATGTGCATACACGCGCATGTGAGAGGACATAGGTATACAATTCCTCCAGGTGCAGGTAATGTGCATACACGGCATGTGAGAGGACATAGGTATACACTTCCTCCAGGTGCAGGTAATGTGCATGTGAAAGGACATAGGTATACACTTCCTCCAGGTGCAGGTAATGTGCATACACGGCATGTGAGAGGACATAGGTATACACTTCCTCCAGGTGCAGGTAATGTGCATACACGGCATGTGAGAGGACATAGGTATACCCTTCCTCCAGGTGCAGGTAATGTGCATACACGGCATGTGAGAGGACATAGGTATACACTTCCTCCAGGTGCAGGTAATGTGCATACACGGCATGTGAGAGGACATAGGTATACACTTCCTCCAGGTGCAGGTAATGTACATACACGGCATGTGAGAGGACATAGGTATACACTTCCTCCAGGTGCAGGTAATGTGCATACACGCGCATGTGAGAGGACATAGGTATACACTTCCTCCAGGTGCAGGTAATGTGCATACACGGCATGTGAGAGGACATAGGTATACACTTCCTCCAGGTGCAGGTAATGTGCATACACGGCATGTGAGAGGACATAGGTATACACTTCCTCCAGGTGCAGGTAATGTGCATACACGGCATGTGAGAGGACATAGGTATACACTTCCTCCAGGTGCAGGTAATGTGCATACACGGCATGTGAGAGGACATAGGTATACACTTCCTCCAGGTGCAGGTAATGTGCATACACGGCATGTGAGAGGACATAGGTATACACTTCCTCCAGGTGCAGGTAATGTGCATACATGGCATGTGAGAGGACATAGGTATACACTTCCTCCAGGTGCAGGTAAAGTGCATACACGGCATGTGAGAGGACATAGGTATACACTTCCTCCAGGTGCAGGTAATGTGCATACACGCGCATGTGAGAGGACATAGGTATACACTTCCTCCAGGTGCAGGTAATGTGCATACACGGCATGTGAGAGGACATAAGTATACACTTCCCCCAGGTGCAGGTAATGTGCATACACGGCATGTGAGAGGATATAGGTATACACTTCCTCCAGGTGCAGGTAATGTGCATACACGGCATGTGAGAGGACATAGGTATACACTTCCCCCAGGTGCAGGTAATGTACATACACGGCATGTGAGAGGACATAGGTATACACTTCCTCCAGGTGCAGGTAATGTGCATACACGGCATGTGAGAGGACATAGGTATACACTTCCCCCAGGTGCAGGTAATGTGCATACACGGCATGTGAGAGGACATAGGTATACACTTCCTCCAGGTGCAGGTAATGTACATACACGGCATGTGAGAGGACATAGGTATACACTTCCTCCAGGTGCAGGTAATGTGCATACACGGCATGTGAGAGGACATAGGTATACACTTCCTCCAGGTGCAGGTAATGTACATACACGCGCATGTGAGAGGACATAGGTATACACTTCCTCCAGGTGCAGGTAATGTGCATACACGGCATGTGAGAGGACATAGGTATACACTTCCTCCAGGTGCAGGTAATGTGCATACACGGCATGTGAGAGGACATAGGTATACACTTCCTCCAGGTGCAGGTAATGTGCATACACGGCATGTGAGAGGACATAGGTATACACTTCCCCCAGGTGCAGGTAATGTGCATACACGGCCTGTGAGAGGACATAGGTATACACTTCCTCCAGGTGCAGGTAATGTGCATACACGGCATGTGAGAGGACATAGGTATACACTCCCTCCAGGTGCAGGTAATGTGCATACACGCGCATGTGAGAGGACATAGGTATACACTTCCTCCAGGTGCAGGTAATGTGCATACACGGCATGTGAGAGGACATAGGTATACACATCCTCCAGGTGCAGGTAATGTGCATACACGCGCATGTGAGAGGACATAGGTATACAATTCCTCCAGGTGCAGGTAATGTGCATACACGGCATGTGAGAGGACATAGGTATACACTTCCTCCAGGTGCAGGTAATGTGCATACACGGCATGTGAGAGGACATAGGTATACACTTCCTCCAGGTGCAGGTAATGTGCATACACGGCATGTGAGAGGACATAGGTATACACTTCCTCCAGGTGCAGGTAATGTGCATACACGGCATGTGAGAGGACATAGGTATACACTTCCTCCAGGTGCAGGTAATGTGCATACACGCGCATGTGAGAGGACATAGGTATACACTTCCTCCAGGTGCAGGTAATGTGCAAACACGGCATGTGAGAGGACATAGGTATACACTTCCTCCAGGTGCAGGTAATGTGCATACACGGCATGTGAGAGGACATAGGTATACACTTCCTCCAGGTGCATATAATGTGCATACATGGCATGTGAGAGGCAATAGGTATACACTACCTCCAGGTGCAGGTAATGTGCATACACGGCATGTGAGAGGACATAGGTATACACTTCCTCCAGGTGCAGGTAATGTGCATACACGCGCATGTGAGAGGACATAGGTATACACTTCCTCCAGGTGCAGGTAATGTGCATACACGGCATGTGAGAGGACATAGGTATACACTTCCTCCAGGTGCAGGTAATGTGCATACACGGCATGTGAGAGGAGATAGGTATACACTCCCTCCAGGTGCAGGTAATGTGCATACACGGCATGTGAGAGGACATAGGTATACACTTCCTCCAGGTGCAGGTAATGTGCATACACGGCATGTGAGAGGACATAGGTATACACTTCCTCCAGGTGCAGGTAATGTGCATACACGGCATGTGAGAGGACATAGGTATACACTTCCTCCAGGTGCAGGTAATGTGCATACACGGCATGTGAGAGGACATAGGTATACACTTCCTCCAGGTGCAGGTAATGTGCATACACGGCATGTGGGAGGACATAGGTATACACTTCCTCCAGGTGCAGGTAATGTGCATACACGCGCATGTGAGAGGACATAGGTATACACTTCCTCCAGGTGCAGGTAATGTACATACACGGCATGTGAGAGGACATAGGTATACACTTCCTCCAGGTGCAGGTAATGTGCATACACGGCATGTGAGAGGACATAGGTATACACTTCCTCCAGGTGCAGGTAATGTGCATACACGCGCATGTGAGAGGACATAGGTATACACTTCCTCCAGGTGCAGGTAATGTGCATACACGGCATGTGAGAGGACATAAGTATACACTTCCCCCAGGTGCAGGTAATGTGCATACACGGCATGTGAGAGGACATAGGTATACACTTCCTCCAGGTGCAGGTAATGTGCATACACGGCATGTGAGAGGACATAGGTATACACTTCCTCCAGGTGCAGGTAATGTGCATACACGGCATGTGAGAGGACATAGGTATACACTTCCCCCAGGTGCAGGTAATGTACATACACGGCATGTGAGAGGACATAGGTATACACTTCTTCCAGGTGCAGGTAATGTGCATACACGGCATGTGAGAGGAGATAGGTATACACTTCCCCCAGGTGCAGGTAATGTGCATACACGGCATGTGAGAGGACATAGGTATACACTCCCTCCAGGTGCAGGTAATGTGCATACACGGCATGTGAGAGGACATAAGTATACACTTCCCCCAGGTGCAGGTAATGTGCATACACGGCATGTGAGAGGACATAGGTATACACTTCCTCCAGGTGCAGGTAATGTGCATACACGGCATGTGAGAGGACATAGGTATACACTTCCTCCAGGTGCAGGTAATGTGCATATACGGCATGTGAGAGGACATAGGTATACACTTCCCCCAGGTGCAGGTAATGTACATACACGGCATGTGAGAGGACATAGGTATACACTTCCTCCAGGTGCAGGTAATGTGCATACACGGCATGTGAGAGGAGATAGGTATACACTTCCCCCAGGTGCAGGTAATGTGCATACACGGCATGTGAGAGGACATAGGTATACACTTCCTCCAGGTGCAGGTAATGTGCATACACGGCATGTGAGAGGACATAGGTATACACTTCCCCCAGGTGCAGGTAATGTGCATACACGGCATGTGAGAGGACATAGGTATACACTTCCTCCAGGTGCAGGTAATGTGCATACACGCGCATGTGAGAGGACATAGGTATATACTTCCTCCAGGTGCAGGTAATGTGCATACACGGCATGTGAGAGGACATAGGTATACACTTCCCCCAGGTGCAGGTAATGTGCATACACGGCATGTGAGAGGACATAGGTATACAATTCCTCCAGGTGCAGGTAATGTGCATACACGGCATGTGAGAGGACATAGGTATACACTTCCTCCAGGTGCAGGTAATGTGCATACACGGCATGTGAGAGGACATAGGTATACACTTCCTCCAGGTGCAGGTAATGTGCATAAACGCGCATGTGAGAGGACATAGGTATACACTTCCTCCAGGTGCAGGTAATGTGCATACACGGCATGTGAGAGGACATAGGTATACACATCCTCCAGGTGCAGGTAATGTGCATACACGCGCATGTGAGAGGACATAGGTATACAATTCCTCCAGGTGCAGGTAATGTGCATACACGGCATGTGAGAGGACATAGGTATACACTTCCTCCAGGTGCAGGTAATGTGCATACACGGCATGTGAGAGGACATAGGTATACACTTCCTCCAGGTGCAGGTAATGTGCATACACGGCATGTGAGAGGACATAGGTATACACTTCCTCCAGGTGCAGGTAATGTGCATACACGGCATGTGAGAGGACATAGGTATACAATTCCTCCAGGTGCAGGTAATGTGCATACACGGCATGTGAGAGGACATAGGTATACACTATCTCCAGGTGCAGGTAATGTGCATACACGGCATGTGAGAGGACATAGGTATACACTTCCTCCAGGTGCAGGTAATGTGCATAAACGCGCATGTGAGAGGACATAGGTATACACTTCCTCCAGGTGCAGGTAATGTGCATACACGGCATGTGAGAGGACATAGGTATACACATCCTCCAGGTGCAGGTAATGTGCATACACGCGCATGTGAGAGGACATAGGTATACAATTCCTCCAGGTGCAGGTAATGTGCATACACGGCATGTGAGAGGACATAGGTATACACTTCCTCCAGGTGCAGGTAATGTGCATACACGGCATGTGAGAGGACATAGGTATACACTTCCTCCAGGTGCAGGTAATGTGCATACACGGCATGTGAGAGGACATAGGTATACAATTGCTCCAGGTGCAGGTAATGTGCATACACGGCATGTGAGAGGACATAGGTATACACTTCCTCCAGGTGCAGGTAATGTACATACACGGCATGTGAGAGGACATAGGTATACACTTCCTCCAGGTGCAGGTAATGTGCATACACGGCATGTGAGAGGACATAGGTATACACTTCCTCCAGGTGCAGGTAATGTACATACACGGCATGTGAGAGGACATAGGTATACACTTCCTCCAGGTGCAGGTAATGTGCATACACGGCATGTGAGAGGACATAGGTATACACTTCCTCCAGGTGCAGGTAATGTACATACATGGCACGTGAGAGGACATAGGTATACACTTCCTCCAGGTGCAGGTAATGTGCATACACGGCACGTGAGAGGACATAGGTATACACTTCCCCCAGGTGCAGGTAATGTGCATACACGGCACGTGAGAGGACATAGGTATACACTTCCTCCAGGTGCAGGTAATGTGCATACACGGCACGTGAGAGGACATAGGTATACACTTCCTCCAGGTGCAGGTAATGTGCATACACGGCATGTGAGAGGACATAGGTATACACTTCCTCCAGGTGCAGGTAATGTGCATACACGGCATGTGAGAGGACATAGGTATACACTTCCTCCAGGTGCAGGTAATGTGCATACACGGCATGTGAGAGGACATAGGTATACACTCCCTCCAGGTGCAGGTAATGTGCATACACGCGCATGTGAGAGGACATAGGTATACACTATCTCCAGGTGCAGGTAATGTGCATACACGCGCATGTGAGAGGACATACTGTAGGTATACAATTCCTCCAGGTGCAGGTAATGTGCATACACGCGCATGTGAAAGGACATAGGTATACACTTCCCCCAGGTGCAGGTAATGTGCATACACGGCATGTGAGAGGACATAGGTATACACTTCCTCCAGGTGCAGGTAATGTGCATACACGGCATGTGAGAGGACATAGGTATACACTTCCTCCAGGTGCAGGTTATGTGCATACACGCGCATGTGAGAGGACATAGGTATACACTTCCTCCAGGTGCAGGTAATGTGCATACACGGCATGTGAGAGGACATAGGTATACACATCCTCCAGGTGCAGGTAATGTGCATACACGCGCATGTGAGAGGACATAGGTATACAATTCCTCCAGGTGCAGGTAATGTGCATACACGGCATGTGAGAGAACATAGGTATACACTTCCTCCAGGTGCAAGTAATGTGCATACACGGCATGTGAGAGGACATAGGTATACACTTCCTCCAGGTGCAGGTAATGTGCATACACGGCATGTGAGAGGACATAGGTATACACTTCCTCCAGGTGCAGGTAATGTGCATACACGGCATGTGAGAGGACATAGGTATACACTTCCTCCAGGTGCAGGTAATGTGCATACACGCGCATGTGAGAGGACATAGGTATACACTTCCTCCAGGTGCAGGTAATGTGCAAACACGGCATGTGAGAGGACATAGGTATACACTTCCTCCAGGTGCAGGTAATGTGCATACACGGCATGTGAGAGGACATAGGTATACACTTCCTCCAGGTGCAGATAATGTGCATACACGGCATGTGAGAGGACATAGGTATACACTACCTCCAGGTGCAGGTAATGTGCATACACGGCATGTGAGAGGACATAGGTATACACTTCCTCCAGGTGCAGGTAATGTGCATACACGCGCATGTGAGAGGACATAGGTATACACTTCCTCCAGGTGCAGGTAATGTGCATACACGGCATGTGAGAGGACATAGGTATACACTCCCTCCAGGTGCAGGTAATGTGCATACACGGCATGTGAGAGTACATAGGTATACACTTCCTCCAGGTGCAGGTAATGTGCATACACGGCATGTGAGAGGACATAGGTATACACTTCCTCCAGGTGCAGGTAATGTGCATACACGGCATGTGAGAGGACATAGGTATACACTTCCTCCAGGTGCAGGTTATGTGCATACACGCGCATGTGAGAGGACATAGGTATACACTTCCTCCAGGTGCAGGTAATGTGCATACACGGCATGTGAGAGGACATAGGTATACACATCCTCCAGGTGCAGGTAATGTGCATACACGCGCATGTGAGAGGACATAGGTATACAATTCCTCCAGGTGCAGGTAATGTGCATACACGGCATGTGAGAGAACATAGGTATACCCTTCCTCCAGGTGCAGGTAATGTGCATACACGGCATGTGAGAGGACATAGGTATACACTTCCTCCAGGTGCAGGTAATGTGCATACACGGCATGTGAGAGGACATAGGTATACACTTCCTCCAGGTGCAGGTAATGTGCATACACGGCATGTGAGAGGACATAGGTATACACTTCCTCCAGGTGCAGGTAATGTGCATACACGCGCATGTGAGAGGACATAGGTATACAATTCCTCCAGGTGCAGGTAATGTGCATACACGCGCATGTGAAAGGACATAGGTATACACTTCCCCCAGGTGCAGGTAATGTGCATACACGGCATGTGAGAGGACATAGGTATACACTTCCTCCAGGTGCAGGTAATGTGCATACACGGCATGTGAGAGGACATAGGTATACACTTCCTCCAGGTGCAGGTTATGTGCATACACGCGCATGTGAGAGGACATAGGTATACACTTCCTCCAGGTGCAGGTAATGTGCATACACGGCATGTGAGAGGACATAGGTATACACATCCTCCAGGTGCAGGTAATGTGCATACACGCGCATGTGAGAGGACATAGGTATACAATTCCTCCAGGTGCAGGTAATGTGCATACACGGCATGTGAGAGAACATAGGTATACACTTCCTCCAGGTGCAGGTAATGTGCATACACGGCATGTGAGAGGACATAGGTATACACTTCCTCCAGGTGCAGGTAATGTGCATACACGGCATGTGAGAGGACATAGGTATACACTTCCTCCAGGTGCAGGTAATGTGCATACACGGCATGTGAGAGGACATAGGTATACACTTCCTCCAGGTGCAGGTAATGTGCATACACGCGCATGTGAGAGGACATAGGTATACACTTCCTCCAGGTGCAGGTAATGTGCAAACACGGCATGTGAGAGGACATAGGTATACACTTCCTCCAGGTGCAGGTAATGTGCATACACGGCATGTGAGAGGACATAGGTATACACTTCCTCCAGGTGCAGATAATGTGCATACACGGCATGTGAGAGGACATAGGTATACACTACCTCCAGGTGCAGGTAATGTGCATACACGGCATGTGAGAGGACATAGGTATACACTTCCTCCAGGTGCAGGTAATGTGCATACACGCGCATGTGAGAGGACATAGGTATACACTTCCTCCAGGTGCAGGTAATGTGCATACACGGCATGTGAGAGGACATAGGTATACACTCCCTCCAGGTGCAGGTAATGTGCATACACGGCATGTGAGAGTACATAGGTATACACTTCCTCCAGGTGCAGGTAATGTGCATACACGGCATGTGAGAGGACATAGGTATACACTTCCTCCAGGTGCAGGTAATGTGCATACACGGCATGTGAGAGGACATAGGTATACACTTCCTCCAGGTGCAGGTAATGTGCATACACGGCATGTGAGAGGACATAGGTATACACTTCCTCCAGGTGCAGGTAATGTGCATACACGGCATGTGGGAGGACATAGGTATACACTTCTCCAGGTGCAGGTAATGTGCATACACGCGCATGTGAGAGGACATAGGTATACACTTCCTCCAGGTGCAGGTAATGTACATACACGGCATGTGAGAGGACATAGGTATACACTTTCTCCAGGTGCAGGTAATGTGCATACACGGCATGTGAGAGGACATAGGTATACACTTCCTCCAGGTGCAGGTAATGTGCATACACGCGCATGTGAGAGGACATAGGTATACACTTCCTCCAGGTGCAGGTAATGTGCATACACGGCATGTGAGAGGACATAAGTATTCACTTCCCCCAGGTGCAGGTAATGTGCATACACGGCATGTGAGAGGACATAGGTATACACTTCCTCCAGGTGCAGGTAATGTGCATACACGGCATGTGAGAGGACATAGGTATACACTTCCTCCAGGTGCAGGTAATGTGCATACACGGCATGTGAGAGGACATAGGTATACACTTCCCCCAGGTGCAGGTAATGTGCATACACGGCATGTGAGAGGACATAGGTATACACTTCCTCCAGGTGCAGGTAATGTGCATACACGGCATGTGAGAGGACATAGGTATACACTTCCTCCAGGTGCAGGTAATGTGCATACACGGCATGTGGGAGGACATAGGTATACACTTCCTCCAGGTGCAGGTAATGTGCATACACGCGCATGTGAGAGGACATAGGTATACACTTCCTCCAGGTGCAGGTAATGTACATACACGGCATGTGAGAGGACATAGGTATACACTTCCTCCAGGTGCAGGTAATGTGCATACACGGCATGTGAGAGGACATAGGTATACACTTCCTCCAGGTGCAGGTAATGTGCATACACGCGCATGTGAGAGGACATAGGTATACACTTCCTCCAGGTGCAGGTAATGTGCATACACGGCATGTGAGAGGACATAAGTATACACTTCCCCCAGGTGCAGGTAATGTGCATACACGGCATGTGAGAGGACATAGGTATACACTTCCTCCAGGTGCAGGTAATGTGCATACACGGCATGTGAGAGGACATAGGTATACACTTCCTCCAGGTGCAGGTAATGTGCATACACGGCATGTGAGAGGAGATAGGTATACACTTCCCCCAGGTGCAGGTAATGTGCATACACGGCATGTGAGAGGACATAGGTATACACTTCCTCCAGGTGCAGGTAATGTGCATACACGGCATGTGAGAGGACATAAGTATACACTTCCCCCAGGTGCAGGTAATGTGCATACACGGCATGTGAGAGGACATAGGTATACACTTCCTCCAGGTGCAGGTAATGTGCATACACGGCATGTGAGAGGACATAGGTATACACTTCCTCCAGGTGCAGGTAATGTGCATACACGGCATGTGAGAGGACATAGGTATACACTTCCCCCAGGTGCAGGTAATGTACATACACGGCATGTGAGAGGACATAGGTATACACTTCCTCCAGGTGCAGGTAATGTGCATACACGGCATGTGAGAGGAGATAGGTATACACTTCCCCCAGGTGCAGGTAATGTGCATACACGGCATGTGAGAGGACATAGGTATACACTTCCTCCAGGTGCAGGTAATGTGCATACACGGCATGTGAGAGGACATAGGTATACACTTCCCCCAGGTGCAGGTAATGTGCATACACGGCATGTGAGAGGACATAGGTATACACTTCCTCCAGGTGCAGGTAATGTGCATACACGGCATGTGAGAGGACATAGGTATACACTTCCTCCAGGTGCAGGTAATGTGCATACACGGCATGTGAAAGGACATAGGTATATACTTCCTCCAGGTGCAGGTAATGTACATACACGGCATGTGAGAAGACATAGGTATACACTTCCTCCAGGTGCAGGTAATGTGCATACACGGCATGTGAGAGGACATAGGTATACACTTCCCCCAGGTGCAGGTAATGTGCATACACGGCATGTGAGAGGACATAGGTATACACTTCCTCCAGGTGCAGGTAATGTGCATACACGCGCATGTGAGAGGACATAGGTATACACTTCCTCCAGGTGCAGGTAATGTGCATACACGGCATGTGAGAGGACATAGGTATACACTCCCTCCAGGTGCAGGTAATGTGCATACACGCGCATGTGAGAGGACATAGGTATACACTTCCTCCAGGTGCAGGTAATGTGCATACACGGCATGTGAGAGGACATAGGTATACACTTCCTCCAGGTGCAGGTAATGTGCATACACGGCATGTGAGAGGACATAAGTATACACTTCCTCCAGGTGCAGGTAATGTGCATACACGGCATGTGAGAGGACATAGGTATACACTTCCTCCAGGTGCAGGTAATGTGCATACACGGCATGTGAGAGGACATAGGTATACACTTCCTCCAGGTGCAGGTAATGTGCATAAACGCGCATGTGAGAGGACATAGGTATACACTTCCTCCAGGTGCAGGTAATGTGCATACACGGCATGTGAGAGGACATAGGTATACACTTCCTCCAGGTGCAGGTAATGTGCATACACGGCATGTGAGAGGACATAGGTATACACTTCCTCCAGGTGCAGGTAATGTACATACACGGCACGTGAGAGGACATAGGTATACACTTCCTCCAGGTGCAGGTAATGTGCATACACGGCATGTGAGAGGACATAGATATACACTTCCTCCAGGTGCAGGTAATGTGCATATACGGCATGTGAGAGGACATAGGTATACACTTCCTCCAGGTGCAGGTAATGTGCATACACGGCATGTGAGAGGACATAGGTATACACTTCCTCCAGGTGCAGGTAATGTGCATACACGGCATGTGAGAGGGCATAGGTATACACTTCCTCCAGGTGCAGGTAATGTGCATACACGGCATGTGAGAGGACATAGGTATACACTTCCTCCAGGTGCAGGTAATGTGCATATACGGCATGTGAGAGGACATAGGTATACACTTCCTCCAGGTGCAGGTAATGTGCATACACGGCATGTGAGAGGACATAGGTATACACTTCCTCCAGGTGCAGGTAATGTGCATACACGGCATGTGAGAGGACATAGGTATACACTTCCTCCAGGTGCAGGTAATGTGCATACACGGCATGTGAGAGGACATAGGTATACACTTCCTCCAGGTGCAGGTAATGTACATACACGGCATGTGAGAGGGCATAGGTATACACTTCCTCCAGGTGCAGGTAATGTGCATACACGGCATGTGAGAGGGCATAGGTATACACTTCCTCCAGGTGCAGGTAATGTGCATACACGGCATGTGAGAGGGCATAGGTATACACTTCCTCCAGGTGCAGGTAATGTACATACACGGCATGTGAGAGGGCATAGGTATACACTTCCTCCAGGTGCAGGTAATGTGCATACACGGCATGTGAGAGGACATAGGTATACACTTCCTCCAGGTGCAGGTAATGTGCATACACGGCATGTGAGAGGGCATAGGTATACACTTCCTCCAGGTGCAGGTAATGTGCATACACGGCCTGTGAGAGGACATAGGTATACACTCCCTCCAGGTGCAGGTAATGTGCATACACGCGCATGTGAGAGGACATAGGTATACACTTCCTCCAGGTGCAGGTAATGTACATACACGGCATGTGAGAGGACATAAGTATACACTTCCCCCAGGTGCAGGTAATGTGCATACACGGCATGTGAGAGGACATAGGTATACACTACCTGCACCTGGAGGAAATGTGCATACACGGCATGTGAGAGGACATAGGTATACACTTCCTCCAGGTGCAGGTAATGTGCATACACGGCATGTGAGAGGACATAGGTATACACTTCCTCCAGGTGCAGGTAATGTGCATACACGGCATGTGAGAGGACATAGGTATACACTTCCTCCAGGTGCAGGTAATGTGCATACACGGCATGTGAGAGGACATAGGTATACAATTCCCCCAGGTGCAGGTAATGTGCATACACGCGCATGTGAGAGGACATAGGTATACACTTCCTCCAGGTGCAGGTAAGTGCATACACGGCATGTGAGAGTACATAGGTATACACTTCCTCCAGGTGCAGGTAAGTGCATACACGGCATGTGAGAGGACATAGGTATACACTTCCTCCAGGTGCAGGTAATGTGCATACACGGCATGTGAGAGGACATAGGTATACACTTCCTCCAGGTGCAGGTAATGTGCATACACGGCATGTGAGAGGACATAGGTATACACTTCCTCCAGGTGCAGGTAATGTGCATACACGGCATGTGAGAGGACATAGGTATACAATTCCTCCAGGTGCAGGTAATGTGCATATACGGCATGTGAGAGGACATAGGTATACACTTCCTCCAGGTGCAGGTAAGTGCATACACGGCATGTGAGAGGACATAGGTATACACTTCCTCCAGGTGCAGGTAATGTGCATACACGGCATGTGAGAGGACATAGGTATACACTACCTCCAGGTGCAGGTAATGTGCATACACGGCATGTGAGAGGACATAGGTATACACTTCCTCCAGGTGCAGGTAATGTGCATACACGGCATGTGAGAGGACATAGGTATACACTTCCTCCAGGTGCAGGTAATGTGCATACATGGCATGTGAGTGGACATAGGTATACACTTCCTCCAGGTGCAGGTAATGTGCATACACGGCATGTGAGAGGACATAGGTATACACTTCCCCCAGGTGAGTAGATATTCCCATAGATATATACATAAGAGTACACAGTAGATATGCAGGTCACTTAACTCTATATAGAGTGACTATATACAGAAACCCGCATAGGTAGTCAAAAAACACACCTATAGGCTATGCCAGAAACAGAAAATACCCCTCCAGTATCATGCATCAATATAGTCCGGTTCTAAATGGATCGTGACTAGGTGCAGTACTGTAGGCAAAGTGGCATATAGTATCAATGCTGTGTTGTTGTGGTAAGGAGGAATGAAAGACATCTCTCAATGTATCGTCAAGAAGAAGGGAAAATATCTATTCCTTTCATAACAGTGTCCCACAGCTAAAAAAGATCATAAATAAACACTGGGACATATTGCACAAAGACCCAATATTACATTAATTCCTACCGGAAAGACCCATAATTTCATCAATTCCTACCGGAAAGACCCCAGTGATATTCACTAAAGCAGATGTCAGCCCCAAGCTGTCCCAAAAAAGAGATGTCAAAGAGACAAAACATTACACATGGTTTTTTTTAAATGTCTGAGTTGTAAGTTGTGTAAATTACACCCTAATTCAATTAAATCCGTCAAACACGTACTGCTGCGGCCGAGTTTATTCGAGCATTTGCCCGTTCTCGGCCGCAGCAGTAACCTGGCGCGCGCCGGAGGGTGCCGGGCGCGCGCCAAAGCAGCGGAGGAGCGCCCTCCGATCGGGGCGCTCTCCCTTCCGCTGCCGGGTCCGTCGGGTCCCCCGGAACCCCCTGCCGCTGTCCCCCACATCGCGGGACACCAGGGCTCCCTCGGGGAGCCCTGGACGCGCGTGCAGGGGGTGCAAGCACCCGATAACGCGTGACCGCCCATCGGAGACGCGCGGCACGCCGAGGGGCTGCCACTTGCAAGCCGGGAAATCTCCCGGCTCGCGGAACTGGCCACACTTCAATAAAGTGTGTCGCCAGTGTAGAGTCAATAGTAACTAATCAATGACCTCACAGACTGTAATACATAAATCGCATGGTCCGAATTACAATGTCCCTGTAACCGGCAGTATGTCGCTCGTACTACGCGAAAGCTGAAAGTAAGTAACGCGGCGCATATTACAAACACTGAAAAAGGCTCCTCCAACATAGCGTGTCCAAACACTTCAAAGCATGTCATGCACAAGACCCAAAAGGATTGAAATTTATAGGAATTTATAAAATCAACCCAAAATGGAGAGGAGGCAATGAAGTCATCCAGATCTCAAGGCAAGAAACATATTGGATATATGTTTTAAAGACGCTGATGCCTTTAGGTCTAAATATTGATATTGATCTGGGGTCCTTTCTGCGTGACTCATTTGAATTGTTGGTGTTTGAATTCTGCTAAGGTCATGGTTTATAACGTTAAAACTCACGCTAAATATGATCATGTTTGCTATGTAGTAATGTAAGATACTAATTATACTCTTTGTCTCTGCCTCTGTTATACAACAAATATAATCACTGCGCTTCTCCATGTAAAGAGCATGCAGCTAGTGAAGGAAATGGCCATACAAATGTGCAAAACAGAAAGTGAATCCCTGCGCTTCTCCCATAGGGATAGCAATCAATGGGGAATATATATATATATATATATATATGTATGGTGTAAAACAAGGATACCCTGATAGAGAAACCCTTTTACTGAGGCGTGAGGCTTATTGGATCCACACATTGCAGACAAGTAATGGCAGGGGTCTGAATGAACAACAAAATTTCAAATGCTTTCTCAACAGGAGGTAGCAGAAGGACTCTGTAAGGCTCTGTGCGTCTCGCCGTGGACCCCTGCGACCCATTATGTACATTATGCTCCTCTAAGGATTGCTGTATATGCATTTATCTATATGTATCATGTATCCTTTCAGGTTCTAATCCTATATGTAATGCTGCTAGCATAAATACAGCCTCCACCATTTTTTATACACTGCATTAGATGACACTGTGGTTATACTATTAGTTTGTACACTTTATTTGATTATTTTATTTAATAAAACTGTAGTCACATTACACTTGATTGTTTATGTAAGGGCTCTCACCCCATCACGATCATTCAGTCCTCCTTGGGCATCAGGCTGTCTTTCTTCCACTCCAGGGCAGGTCTGATGCCTGAGGCCCGTCCCCCTCCTCCCCCATGAGGGCGTGATGACGTCACCAGGGGAGCCTCTGCTGCCAGTGAGGGGGCGGCTCCCTGAGTTTCCAGCTTCCTGCAGGACAGCCATCTTAGCCTGTTACAGGCATTGGGGAGGCTGTCTCCTCCTCCCCTGGTGGTGCATGACGTCGTCGCGCTGGCGCCCTGACGTCACGATGGGGGCATTGACATCCAGGAGCAAGTGCGGCCAGATCCGCAAGCCGGGAGATTTCCCGGCTTGCTAGTGGCCGCCCCTCGGCGTGCCGCGCGTCATAGACGCGCGGTCACGCGTCTTCGGAGCCTGCGCCCCCTGCACGCGCGTCCAGGGCTCCCCGAGGGAGCCCTGGTGTCCCGCGATCTGCGGGACGGCGGCAGGGGGTTCCGGGGGACCCGGCGGACCCGGCAGCGGGAGGGAGAGCGCCCCGATCGGAGGGCGCTCTTCCGCTGCTTCGGCGCGCGCCCGTCACACTCGGGCGCGCGCCAGGCTACTGCTGCGGCACAGAACGGGCAAATGCTCGAATAAACTGTGCCGCAGCAGTATATGCAGTGTTCGACAATTGTATACATTTACTCGCCCGGGGCGGGTGGATTTAACCCCCGGGCGAGTAGCTATTGGCCCAAGCAGCACACGTGGTTTTTTTTAAAATTCCCCCGTTTGCGCTGAAATTTTCCCTGCTCGCGCTGAAAAAAAAAAACTCCCCTACCTGACTCCTGATTGGCGCGCGCTCCAGGCTTTGTGGGCGCGCGGCCAGGCTCTATATGAGCCCGCCCCCAACGAGCGGCCATTCTGCCTGGAGCTCTGTTGGAGGGTAAGTACTCTCCATGCTGCGGCCCCTCTGCTCCTTCCCTGCGATCCCCCTGGTCCCCACATGGCTCCCTACTCCCCACCGCGGAAGCTCTCCTGTCCCCTGCTCCTGTCCCATTCCCCTCCTCCTGTCCCCTCCTCCTGTCCCCTCCTCCTGTCCCCTGTCCCTTCCTCCTGCTCCCTTCCCCTCTTCCTGCTCCTGTCCCCTTCCCCTCCTCCTGTCCCCTTCCCCTCGATCCACCGATCGATGTCAGGGGCGGGAGGTCCCCGCTGCTGCAGCCCGGTTGGCTTGCGGGGGGGGGGGGGGCTCGGCCCTCACCACGTGCCTCCCATGCGTCCCCTACCTTCATGATGGCGCAGCCGCCGCATGAGGTGGGGGGATGTCAGCCTGCCCCCCCCCCCCCCGCCATGAGCATCATGCCGCTGGGGGGGAAGAAGCAGCCTGCAGCTTGGCCAGGCACTGTGACATGCCGGCGAGGGGAGCAGGGCAGTGGCGGCCACGGCGGGGCTGACTGTCACCTGGGGCGCCCAGTGGGGGATACCTCGCCACGTGCCTCCCACCCACCCTGGTGATTGGGGGGGGGGGATGTCGGCCTGCCCCCCCACACGAGCGGGAGATGGGCGCGGGTGGGTGGGGGATTTGCGTGGTGCTGGTCTCCCCTGTGTGTGTGTGAGAATGTGTATGTGTGTGTGTGTGGGAGAATGTGTGTGTGTGTGTGTGTGTGTGAATGAATGTATGTGTGTATGGGAGTATGTGTATGTGTGTGACACCAGAGGTCCCCCCCAGTCAGTAAACCCCCCCCAGTCAGTAACCCCCCCCCCCAGTCAGTCACCCCCCCAGTCAGTAACCTTCCCCCCAGTCAGTCAGTCACCCCCCCCTGTCAGTCACCCCCCAGTCAGTGTCAGTCACCCCCCAACCCCAGTCAGTGTCAGTCACCCCCCAACCCCAGTCAGTGTCAGTCACCCCCCACCCCCAGTCAGTGTCAGTCACCCCCCACCCCCAGTCAGTGTCAGTCACCCCCCACCCCCAGTCAGTGTCAGTCACCCCCCACCCCCAGTCAGTGTCAGTCACCCCCCACCCCCAGTCAGTGTCAGTCACCCCCCCCACCCCCAGTCAGTGTCAGTCACCCCCCCACCCCCAGTCAGTGTCAGTCACCCCCCCACCCCCAGTCAGTGTCAGTCACCCCCCCACCCCCAGTCAGTGTCAGTCACCCCCCCACCCCCAGTCAGTGTCAGTCACCCCCCCACCCCCAGTCAGTGTCAGTCACCCCCCCACCCCCAGTCAGTGTCAGTCACCCCCCCACCCCCAGTCAGTGTCAGTCACCCCCCCACCCCCAGTCAGTGTCAGTCACCCCCCCACCCCCAGTCAGTGTCAGTCACTCACCCACCCAGTCACCCCTGCCCCACCCAGCCACTCACCCAGCAAACCACCACATTACACAACCAGCCAGTCACTCACCCAGCCTCTCTCTCGGTGTATCACCCACCCTCTGTGTGTGTCACCCACCGTTTCTCTCCTCTGTCTCCCCCACACTCTCTCTCCCCCCCACACTCTCTCTCTCCCCCCCCACACACTCTCTCTCCCCCCCCACACTCTCTCTCTCCCCCCCACACGCTCTCTCTCCCCCCCACATGCTCTCTCCCCCCCCCACATGCTCTCCCCCCCCCCCACACTCTCTCTCTCCCACACACTCTCTCTCTCTCTCTCCCACACTCTCTCTCTCTCCCCCCCACACTCTCTCTCTCTCCCCCACTCTCTCTCTCTCTCTCCCCCACTCTCTCTCCCCCCCACTCTCTCTCTCTCCCCCCCCACTCTCTCTCTCTCCCCCCCACACTCTCTCTTTCCCCAACACTCTCTCTCCCCCACACTCTCTCTCCCTCTCCTCCCCCACACTCTCTCTCCCTCTCTCCCCCACACTCTCTCTCCCTCTCTCCCCCACACACTCTCTCTCTCCCCCCCACTCTCTCTCTCCCCCCCACTCTCTCTCTCTCCCCCCCCCACACTCTCTCTCTCTCCCCCACACTCTCTCTCTCCCCCCCCCACACTCTCTCTCTCTTCCCCACACTCTCTCTCCCTCTCTCCCCCACACTCTCTCCCCCACACTCTCTCTCTCCCCCACACTCTCTCTCTCCCCCACACTCTCTCTCTCCCCCCCCCCCACTCTCTCTCTCTCTCTCCCCCACACTCTCTCTCTCTCCCCCACACTCTCTCTCTCTCCCCCACACTCTCTCTCTCTCTCCCCCACACTCTCTCTCTCTCCCACACTCTCTCTCTCTCTCCCCCACACTCTCTCCCTCTCTCTCTCCCCCACACTCTCTCCCTCTCTCCCCCACACTCTCTCCCCCACTCTCTCTCTCTCTCTCCCCCACACTCTCTCTCTCTCCCCCACACTCTCTCTCTCCCCCCCCCACACTCTCTCTCTCCCCCACACTCTCTCTCTCTCACCCCCACACTCTCTCTCCCTCTCTCCCCCACACTCTCTCTCCCTCTCTCCCCCACACTCTCTCTCCCTCTCTCCCCCACACTCTCTCTCCCTCTCTCTCCCTCTCTCCCCCACACTCTCTCTCCCTCTCTCCCCAACACTCTCTCTCCCTCTCCCCAACACACTCTCTCCCTCTCCCCCACACGCTCTCTCCCTCTCCCCCACACGCTCTCTCCCTCTTCCCCACACTCTCTCTCTCTCTCCCCCACACTCTCTCTCTCTCTCCCCCACACTCTCTCTCTCTGTCACTCCCACACTCTCTCTCTCTGTCACTCACACTCTGGATCTCTTATTTACCCTATATATCTTAACTGCCCTATACTACACCGAAATCTTAACTACCCTATACTGCTTTCTTCCAGATCTGGCTCAAGCTTCACACGGAAGACATCGGAACCCCCCCCCTAACCCAGAAGACAGGTAGGGAACACCTCCCCAATGTATAACATTGCGGGAATGAGCGTACCTGGACATTGAGGGACTGCGGATCAGGTAAGATCCCAGGTGGGATTGCTGCTTTAGATATTGTGAAGCGGGGACATCCAGACATTGGTTAAGGGGTTCAGGAAACTAGTCATTCACACCTGGCTTTTATTTCTAGATCCGACATTTACACACACACATGTAACAAGGACTAATTGTAGTATAATGTAATACAATAAATACATTTATGTCAAAAACGAATGTTGTTCTGACTAGGAATTTATTAAATGTATTTTATTTATATATTTTATTTTAAAGCGGGACTAGGGGCGGGGTTGGGGGCGGGGTTGGGGGCGGGACTAGATTTTTGGGTTTGGCGAGTAGATTTTTGGGTGATTTGTCGAACACTGTGTATATGTATATGTATATATGTATATGTATGGTGTAAATACCTATAAGAAAAAAGGAGACTTTTGGTATACATCCTTTGACCAAATAATGCCAAGCCTGCTAACCACGTCAAGGTAAGTCTCTTTAGCAGGTCCCTACGCTAAATGCATACTAGTGTTATGTGAAATAAGCCCAGAAGGGGTTAAAATATCAAAGCATATGCTTGTATAACCTAGTGCAATTAAAAACTGGTATATACCAGTACAGAAACTCACATGTAAGTGAAGTGGAATAAGGGGACCTTGCTAGGAGATTATATACCTAGAAGAGGAGGGGCTGGCCTGCCACAAACTGCTCAATAAGCAGTTGCAGGTGATTGGCTAAATATATTCAATTACACCATAGTAGTGTTGCCCTCTAGGAGCGTGCTGCAAAGGATTAAAGGGCCTCATGCAGTAAGCCCCGATACAAAATTTTCGGCACGAATTGCGAATTTTTTTTTTTTTGGGCGATTTGCCCTCGCAGTATTCAGTAAGGGCCGAATCCTTCCGATCCCTGCTGAAGCACTGCGAAAGCAAAGCTGCCGATGACCTGTGGCGATACAGCCTGGCTCCCGATAAGGCTCCCGATAAGCCTTTGGTGCCGATAGATGTTTGCAGCTGAGAGAGACAAGCCGCTCTCTCAGCGCAAACATCGGCACCAAAAAAAGTATTTAAAAACAACTTTTATTCATAGTGTACATGTGCAGGGGGTCTTCGGAGCTGAACCGCGTTGGTTTGAGGTCCGGGGACCCCCTGCCCCCCCGAGATACAGGCCCCTTTATGAGGTGCCGGTATCCCTCGGCGTTTAAAGGTCCCGATCACGTGACCGCGACCTGTAAACAAACCAGAGGGATACCGGCACCCCATAAAGGGGCCTGTATCTCGGGGGGCAGGGGGTCCCCGGACCTCAAACCAACGCGGTTCTGCTCCGGAGACCCTCTGCACATGTACAGTATAAATAAAACACACACACATCAATAAAGACTCGTTCCTTACCTTGGCGGCTATGTGCAACGGTAATGAAGCAGCATGAATGTCTTTTTAATTATACTGTACAGTGAGCAGGGGGTCCCCTGAGCTGAACCGCATTGCTTTGTGGTGCAGGGACCCCCTGCTTCCCGAGTTACAGGCCCCGGTATGTGTCATCGGGTGGCAGTGTCGCCGCCATGTTTATAGCGTCCCCGCAATAAACATGGCGTCCACACTGTAACCGATGGCCCAAACCGGGGCCTGTAACTCGGGAGGCAGGGGGTCTCTGAGCCACAAATAAATGCGCTTCAGCTCAGGGGGCCTCCTGCTTCCGCACAATATTATTAAAATACATTAATGCTGCTTCATTACCATAGCGGATAGCCGCTAAGGCAATGAAGGGGTTAACGCATAGTAGCATGTTTATTGGGGACAAATGCCCCCAATAAACATAGCAGCAATACACAACATACAGTATAGTAATGGGCAGAATGACTATTATCCACAAATGGATAATAGTGCAGTTGTCCATTTAAAATACATACACAACAATAAAGACTTTAAATACATATAGCACTCACCCATGTCCCACTGCCACGATGAAGGCCATCCTCATCTTCATCCTGCCCATGCCCCATCCGCTTCTGCAAAACAAACACAAGAATTAAAACATCCAAATTAATGTCCCCTAACCCCTTAATCACCATAGCGGTTATTAACCGCTACAGTTATTAAGGGGTTAAGCCACCATCACCCACATACCCTCCCCCACAAAGCCCCCCAACCACCCTCACCCAATACCCACAGGGGAGTCCTACCAAATACCCTTGGGCCTAATACCCCCCTCCCCCAGCACATACAGTACAATAATGTGCCAAATAACTATTATCCACATAGGGATAATACATTATTTGGCCATTATTAAACACATTCAATACCGTTAAAATGTAAAGAAAATTGGAGACGCATGCGCGATGGTGAGGAGAGTAGCAGCCTAAGCTGAGAGCTCCCGCACAAGCCGCATTAAACAACAACTGCAGCATATTCAAAACTCACGTTACACGAAAATAAATACCACTCAATTACAGGGGAATACTCCAGGATGGCCCCACAACCCACAAAAAAAAAATCATCCGGCGATATGCGCAAGTATGTGAGCCGAGCCGCAACGCGGGGGGCCGAGGCAGAAATGGCGCCGGGCTCCATAGCGGGATCCGAATCTGACCGGGAGGAAGAGAGAGAGGACGCAGCAGGCCAGCTCCCGGTACGAAGAGGCGACTTCGACCGGCTGTACAATAATATGAGGTCGCTCTTCCGCGCCGAAATTCAAGAACTTAAACAAGAAATCCAGGGCCTGGGAGAACGCACCGGAGCATTAGAAGACAGCATGGCGGCCTCCAACACTGCGGCGAAAAAGGCTGAGAGGAGAGCAAACCACATGCAGGCGCAAATAGCGGAGTTGGCGGAAAGACAAGAAGATGCGGAGAACAGAGACCGCAGAAGCAACCTCCGCATCAGAGGCATCTCTGAGGACGTGGCGGATATTAAAGATTTTATTACCCGCTGGCTGTCTGTGTTATTACCGGGGGTGCCGGTGACGGAGCTGGCAATGGACCGTTGCCACCGGGCCCTCCGGAGTAGGCCAGTGGCCTCCGAACACCCAAGAGACATCATCGCTAGGATGCACTTCTATAGTACCCAAGAAGCGGCGCTCCAATCAGCCCGGGGCCCCGAGACATGCAGTTTTGAAGGAGCATCCATTCAACTATACCAAGACCTTTCCCCTATAACCTTGGCTCGCCGAAAGAAACTCCAACCTGTCACGAAAATACTGCGGGACAGGGCAGTAAGATACAGATGGACCTTCCCATTTGGACTACTGGTCCTGCGTAATGGGAAGGCCATCTCCATGAAGGAGCCAGAAGAAGCCCCAGAGTTCCTCCGCAAACTAGGACTGGAGGAAGGCCCTGTATCCAACAACAGTAGAGAGCGGAGTCCACCCGCAGAGTGGCAAAAAGCCCCCAGCCCAAAAAGCCGCAAGACCCGGGCGACAGAGGACAGAGGTGTAAAGCGGTGTCCTAAAAGTTGAGTTGGCCACAGTTAGGCCCTAGTTTCTCCCAGACTCTAGCCAGACCTACCCTGAAAAACAGTGCAAAATGCACTGCAGGCTTCCCCGCAGGGATCGGAGACCTCTGGATAACTGCTCCTAAATGAACAATGGACGCGGAGCCGAAGCGGCATAAACTTACCTTTTGGGCCAGTCGCAGTGAAGAAAAAGGAACACCAGGAAATCCCCGTGACACGCAAGATCCAGAAGATGGCGGCGCCAGACCGCATGGAGGGATCACCAGCACCTACCGGATGTGGAGGTCGTTTCGGCGGGAAGAGACCGCGAGGAGACATCCGCTCCCCCCCGACGTCCGGCGACTCAATGATGGCATCCGGAAGGACGTCACCGGAAGCAGTGAGTCGGCCATCTTGGATGGGGCACATCTCGTCGGGCATAGGCAATCCCGCGATGCTTCAGCCCCCAGATGCCGGCTCCCTCCGGAACCAGATGTACAGCCCTGACAGGGATAGAGATACAACAGCGGCCACAGCCGATCTCTCCCTCACCCTTCCCCTCCCCTTTCATCCCCCCGGCCGAGAAAGAGGAGCCCCCACGGACGGAGGGACACGGGGACTCCTCTGCAGGACACACCCTCAGGACCGGGTACGACTCCCATGCGCGCCAGCAACCCCCCCCCCCTCCCTCCCCCCCCCCCACCACCACGCATCTCCCCCCATATGCAGGCAAGACGATAAGGGTCAAGCTAGGAGCGCTTGGCCCGCGGCGGAGCGTAACTAGGTGGGACAGACCCGCAGGCTATCCCCCCCGTTCGAACTTACCGGCAATTTGCCCTCACGCACCCCCCCCCCCTCCTCCTGCCTCCCCCCCCCCTTTTTTTGCCTCCCCCCCCCCCCCCTCTGTGCATTAAATCAATACAAGAGGCATGAACACCCAACTCTATAACAAAACTAGACAAGCGCATTGGGCATACAGAGCAGGGATGTGGCCTACAGAGACCAACCACAGGTAATAAACACCCATCAAACATGACTATGGTTCGCCCCCCCCCCCCCTTCAGCCCCCTCCCCCTCCCCCCCTCTCCACCCCCCCTCCCCCCTCCACGGCCTTCCCCCCCCCCTCTCCCCCCCACCCCCTCCCCCACCCACAACCCCCCCCCACCCCCCCCACCCCCCCCCTCCACGGCCTTCCCCCCCCCCCTCTCCCCACCACCACCCCCCCTCTCCCCACGCCACCCCCCCCCCCCCACCTCCCTCCCCACCACGGCCTTCCCCCCCCCTCCCCACCACCCCCACCCCCCACCTCCCTCCCCACCACCCCCACCCCCACCTCCCTCCCCACCACCCCCCACCACCCCTCTACCCCCCCCCCCTCAAAAAAAAAAAAAAAAAAAACTAACAAACTAGTGACATACATAGATAACTATACTCTGGCTACCATAATCCAAGGGAAACAGGGACACACTAAAATCCAGGCTCGCAAACACAAAGCCGAGGCACGAATAGCCGAACATAGTCGCAGTAGATATAGGGCTACGAAGGGAAGAGGTTGGAAGCCTAATGTTCCCCCAGTCAAAAGGGGGGCGAGGACCCAGGGAGAAAATGTTTCAGTTATTGTTGTTTATTATGATATTCAAATGTTATCTGTTCAACGGCGGAGGCGGGTAGCGCTACGCCCGCCATCGACATGGGACTCCAAGCGGGATCCTGGGACTCAATCCCGGGGAGACCCGCACAAGACCCCACTGGGCCGGTACATCTGGGACAGGAACCCACCCCCATCGGTGGAGGCGGGGCGCCCAGGACCGGACCCCCAGAAGGGGCAGTTATGGTACCCAGGGAGGCTTACTCGCATTGGGTTACCAAATGTTTCCTATGTCATTATTTATGTTATATGTGTTATACCCCCTTGTTTGCTCCCTATTGTATCCCCCGTCCCCAGGCCAAAGACACTCGAGGTCACACGCTCAGCTCCCGACGTCCTCAGACTACTGGACAACATGGGATCATCTCCCAGACCGCCACCGCTAAGACTCGCACAAAAAACAACAATGGGTAGGGACCTCACAATCATATCTCACAATGTGAAGGGATTTAACAGCCCCCAGAAACGTCGACTGGCCATGACTGACTACAAACGACTGAACCCAGACATTATCATGTTACAAGTTATTGTTACAAGTACATGTTATTAAGTACATTTCTTTATTTAACTTACCATTACTTGCCCCCACCGACTCCCGTTGATCAGCTTACTCACGAACCAATCCACGACACCATCCACGACACCATCCACGACACAATCCAGGAACAAATCCACGAACCAAACCAGGAACCAATCCAAGAACAAGTGTCATGTTTTATTATTTTAATGTTTAATTTGTTATGTTTTTTTCTTTTATGGGTTCCTGTTCCTGGATCGTGTCGTGGATTGTTTCATGGATTTCTTCATGGCTTGCTTCCTGGATTGGTTCCTGCACTTGTTCTTGGATTGGTTCCTGCACTTGTTCTTGGATTGGTTCCTGGTTTGGTTCGTGGATTTGTTCCTGGATTGTGTCGTGGATGGTGTCGTGGATGGTGTCGTGGATTGGTTCGTGAGTAAGCTGATCAACGGGAGTCGGTGGGGGCAAGTAATGGTAAGTTAAATAAAGAAATGTACTTAATGTAACTGTTTTTTTTGTTGCTTTTTCATGTTTTCATTTTTTACAATGCATATCATTTCTTCCCACTGTATGTATGTCTGTATGTATGTGTACAGATATATATACAGGGTAAGAAATGATAGTGTTGTTAAAGCTTCTTATTCTGTATTGTTAATCATTGTGGCTATGCATTGATGTGTGCTAAATGTATTTTATTTTTAGACAGATGTAAGTTTTGGGCTTCCAGGCCGTACAGTAGGATATGGAAAGCCTTGCTTTAGTATATTGTAATTGTTGGTGTACTTTTGACTATGTTTTGAAGTTGTTCTCTGTTAGGATAGCTTTAGTTCATTGTGTAATTGGTATGGATGGTATTTTAATTGTTTAGGGATGTAAGTGATGTGTGGTAATTCATTGATGGTGAGTTTATTGGATTAAATAATATACTTCTTGTGATGTATGGCGATTTGAGTGAGATTATTGTATTGTTAACATTGATTTGCAGCGTGTACATGCAGTTTACATGTTATGCTACATGTATACACTGTAAATGCAATGTTTTATGAGGCATGTGAGCCTACAGATTGAATGATTAAATGGAATTTGGTTAGGCAATTGGTTTTTATTTCACTGAGGATGTTATGCATAACTGTTGTAGGCATTGCAGGATGGCTTCACCCCTTAATTACCTTTCAGGTTAGTACCCGATAAGGTGATTAAGGGGTTCAGTGTTATGTTAATGATATTCAAATGTTGTGGCTATTACTAATGTTGGCAACGGACCCCAAGGATGATGCTGGCGACGGAGACTTCTTATTGATGAGGTTAGTTCAATTTTCTTTACATTTTAACGGTATTGAATGTGTTTAATAATGGCCAAATAATGTATTATCCCTATGTGGATAATAGTTATTTGGCACATTATTGTACTGTATGTGCTGGGGGAGGGGGTATTAGGCCCAAGGGTATTTGGTAGGACTCCCCTGTGGGTATTGGGTGTGGGTGGTTGGGGGGCTTTGTGGGGGAGGGTATGTGGGTGATGGTGGCTTAACCCCTTAATAACTGTAGCGGTTAATAACTGCTATGGTGATTAAGGGGTTAGGGGACATTAATTTGGATGTTGTTTTGCAGAAGCGGATGGGGCATGGGCAGGATGAAGATGAGGATGGCCTTCATCGTGGCAGTGGGACATGGGTGAGTGCTATATGTATTTAAAGTCTTTATTGTTGTGTATGTATTGTAAATGGACAACTGCACTATTATCCATTTGTGGATAATAGTCATTCTGCCCATTACTATACTGTATGTTAGGGGGGTATAGGTGTTGTTGGGTATATATATATATATATATATATATATATATATATATAATTATTTAATTATTTATTTAATTCGTTATTGTGGGGCTGGGGTGTGTTTTTTTTATTATTGTGGGTAGTGGGGGTGTGTGAAGGGGGCATTAGCCCCAACGGTGGTTGTTTAGGGCTTGCGGGTGGGTAGCGGGAGGCCTTAACCCCTTCAGGACCGTAGCGGTATTAACCGCTACGGTCATGAAGGGGTTAAGTGCCCCCGCATCCCCCCCGCAAGTCCTAAACTCACACCCAGGGCCAAATACCCCCCTCACCCATCCCCGCTACCCACAATAACGCTGGCACTGTGGGTTAACCCCTTCATTGCCTTAGCGGTTAGCCGCTAAGGTAATGAAGTGGCTTTTAAATGCCTTTTTCCTGCCTCGGATGCATGCCGGGGGGCTCCGGTGCGGGTATCAGCTCCGGAGACCCCCGGCATCAATCACAGGCAGGAAAAAGGGCTGATTTTTCCTAAGTGTCGCCCTTGCCGATGCTTCTCCTTCAGCAAGTTGCCAACTTTAGTTGGCGGGCTGGATTGGCCATAAAATCTCCAATCTGGCCTGCCGATCAGCACCGAAAAGCTGATCGGGGCTTACTGAATTCAGGCGGGGAAAAAAAGTCCCGATAAGTGGCTTATCGGCAGCCGGGTGGCGAAATTTTTTTTTTCGGAAGAAAAGTTGCCGATAATTCCCACTTATCGGGGCTTACTGAATCAGGAGGGCAAAAAACGGCTATAAAATGCCGAAAAAGCCTTATCGGGGCTTACTGCATGAGGCCCAAAATCGGCCCAACAAATAATGTAAAATAAATATAATCACTGCGCTTCTCCATGTAAAGAGCATGCAGCTAGTGTATATAATCTCTTAGCAAGGTCCCCTTATTCCACTTCACTTACATGTGAGTTTCTGTACTGGTATATACCAGTTTTTAATTGCACTAGGTTATACAAGCATATGCTTTGATATTTTAACCCCTTCTGGGCTTATTTCACATAGCACTAGTATGCATTTAGCGTAGGGACCTGCTAAAGAGACTTACCTTGACGTGGTTAGCAGGCTTGGCATTATTTGATCAAAGGATGTATACCAAAAGTCTCCTTTTTTCTTATAGGTATTTACACCATACATATATATATATAATTGAAACACCAAATATTAATGTTTATAACAGAGGCAGAACAGAAAGTGAATCCCTGCGCTTCTCCCATAGGGATAGCAATCAATGGGGAATATATATATCTGTTTAAAAGCTGTGTTTAAAACAGCATGCATTGGCTTGAGGATTGGCTTGTGTAATACGAGCTTTAGACAAAAGGTGGCACTGAGTGCTCATTTGCATGTCATTTCCCAGAATCCCTTGCTGCAGTGGAAGTGCTGTATGCTGGGTGACAATGGGGAAAGACAGGGTTGCAGACCTGTCTAAGACATGCACATGAACATACAGTAATATTTACAGTTGCTTTATGCTTTACTGTGGAGGGTTTTTGTCACTTTTTTTACCCACCATAACCTTAATGACAGTGGTGATTACCTAGTCTAGTCTCAAACCTGCTAGCCATTAAGACCAGCCTCACACTGATGATACCTATCAAGGTTGAAACATGTATGTGAGTAGGTCTAATGGCTTTGCATCTCATTCCAGCCTCTGTTTAAAAGCTGTGTTTAAAACAGCATGCATTGGCTTGAGGATTGGCTTGTGTAATACGAGCTTGAGACAAAAGGTGGCACTGAGTGCTCATTTGCATGTCATTTCCCAGAATCCCTTGCTGCAGTGGAAGTGCTGTATGCTGGGTGATAATGGGGAAAGACAGGGTTGCAGACCTGTCTAAGACATGCACATGAACATACAGTAATATTTACAGTTGCTATATATATATATATATATATATTCCCCATTGATTGCTATCCCTATGGGAGAAGCGCAGGGATTCACTTTCTGTTCTGCCTCTGTTATAAACATTAATATTTGGTGTTTCAATTATGCCGAACAGATGGCTATCTGATAGACTGAGGGGTAGCTTACTGTATACTGTATATATTTCCAATATGCATGGATTCAAGTAACTGTTACAATATCCATTATAGTTAACGGAAGTATGACCTCAGAAGTGACATATGACACACACACTCTCATACAGACACACACTCTCTCTCACACAGTCTCCCTCACACACACTCTCCCTCACACACAGACACACACTTTCTCTCATATAGACACACACTCTCATATGAACACATTCTCTCTCTCTCTCTCTCTCTCTCTCTCTCTCTCTCTCTCTCTCTCTCTCTCTCTCTCTCTCTCTCTCTCTCTCTCTCTCTCTTACAAACACACACACTCATACAGACACACACTCTCTCATACATACAGACAGACAATCTCTCTCATACAGATACACGCTCTCTCAGACACTCTCTCTCTCTCTCTCTCTCTCTCTCTCTCTCTCTCTCTCTCTCTCTCTCTCTCTCTCTCTCTCTCTCTCTCTCTCTCTCTCTCTCTCTCTCTCTCTCTCTCTCTCTCTCTCTCTCTCTCTCTCTCTCTCTCTCTCTCTCTTACAAACACACACACTCATACAGACACACACTCTCTCATACATACAGACAGACAATCTCTCTCATACAGATACACGCTCTCTCTCAGACACACTCTCTCTAATGCATACACACTCTCACAACTCTCTCCCCCTCTCTCTTCCCTACTCTCCCTCCCTCTCCCTCTCTCCGTCTGATTCAGTCCCCCTTTATTATCCCTCTCCCTCCTCTTTCTGTCCCACCCCCCTCTTTCAATAATCCCTCCTGCCCCCCCCCCCCCCCACTCTCTCTCTTACATGCAGATCCTGGAGCAGTGACTCCTTCCACGTGGAGGGGTGTGTATTGTGTATAGTGACGTCCACGTCTGTGTTGTTCTAAGGAGGGGAAGGCATTGTCTCTCCAGTGTCTGTACAGGGACATCCTCGTTCTCTCTCCCCCACCTGTCTTTCCCCACCTCCTCTCTCTCTCATCTTCCCTTTCACCTCCTGTCTTATTATTACTCGCCCTCTCTTCCACTCTCCCCAACCCTTCTCTCTGCCCTCCTCTTTCTCCCCACTCTCCCACTCTGTTCTCGCTTTTCTCTTCTCCTCACTTCTTCTAACTCTGTCCCCCCCCCTCACTTTCTGCTCCCTCGCTCTGTCGCCCCTCACTTTGTGCTCCCTGTGATGGTAGGGGGTAGCCAGGCTATCAAATAAAGGTTTAAGCCCGTTTGCTTACCCCTGATCCATGTGTTGGGTTTATAGAGTGTCAGTTCTTGAGCCCAGTAGCTGTTTTTGCATCATGTATAATTATTCAGTGATAAAGTATTTGATGTGTTTTTACCTTTCCAGGAGTGCCAGCGAGCAGGGTCCAGAGCAGAGTCCAGAGTTGCTGGATACCCCAAAAATATACCCACGATTCATGATTGATTCCTGGATACATGTAGGCACATGGTTCGACAATACCTCTCCTTGAAAACACTTTCGCGACTTACCACTAGGGGTTCCCTGCTTCAGCACAGACCAGAAAGGTAAAAGGGGCATAGGGATGTGAGGTATCCCTGAAACAGTCAAGAGGTCTTTATGAAGGCTGCTAGAATAGGCCTCTTTCCTCGACCAACACTTACGAGGATCGCGATGTGATATTTGCCGCTATCAAAAGGTCTCACCTGTGGACCTGCAGCGACCTGGCTGCGATGCGTAGAGACCTGCACAGAGAGAGCCGCCTCCCCCTGCGCATATCTCACCCGGCGATCTGCAGCGACCTGGCCGCGCTGCATAGAAACCTGCACAGAGAGAGCCACCTCCCGACCTGGCCGCGCTGCATAGAGAGCTGCACAGAGAGAGCCGCCTCCCCCTGCGCATATCTCACCCGGCGATCTGCAGCGACCTGGCCGCGCTGCATAGAGACCTGCACAGAGAGAGCCGCCTCCCCCTGCGCATATCTCACCCGGCGATCTGCAGCGACCTGGCCGCGCTGCGTAGAGACCTGCACAGAGAGAGCCGCCTCCCCCTGCGCATATCTCACCCGGCGATCTGCAGCGACCTGGCCGCGCTGCATAGAGACCTGCACAGAGAGAGCCGCCTCCCCCTGCGCATATCTCACCCGGCGATCTGCAGCGACCTGCCCGCGCTGCATAGAGACCTGCACAGAGAGAGCCGCCTCCCGACCTGGCCGCGCTGAAGAACCTCATTGATTTGAGGTCCGGGACCCCTGCTTCCCAAGATACAGGCCCCGTTATGGGGTTGATGATGAGGGGGGGCTGCTGAAAGGGACTGGGAGATGATGAGGGGTTCTGGGGAGCTGAAGGGTGCTGGGGGGAGATATGACTTATGGTGTTTTTTACATTTACCATAAGGCTCTATGCAGCCAACCTGGGCATATGTTTAAGGTGCCAGCTAGTCTGTGTGACGACGAGGGGGTAACCAGGCTCACAAATAAAGGTCAAGCCCACTTGGTTGCCCCTGAGTCATGTTGTGGGGTCCTAGAGTGTCAGCTCTTGGACCTGGCTGTCGTGTATGTACTGCTATGCGTTGTATGGAAATATGTGATGATAAAGAATGTTTGTGCTTTTGCCTTTCCAGGAGCGCCAGCGAGCAGAGACTGCGGGGCTGGGAGTTTCAGGGTGCCAGCGAGCAGAGACTGCGGGGCTGGGAGTGTCAGGGTGCCAGCGAGCAGAGACTGCGGGGCTGGGAGTGTCAGGGTGCCAGCGAGCAGAGACTGCGGGGCTGGGAGTTTCAGGGTGCCAGCGAGCAGAGACTGCGGGATGGGAGTTTCAGGGTGCCAGCGAGCAGAGATTGCGGGGCTGGGAGTTTCAGGGTGCCAGCGAGCAGAGACTGCGGGGCTGGGAGTGTCAGGGTGCCAGCGAGCAGAGATTGCGGGATTGGGAGTTTCAGGGTGCCAGCGAGCAGAGACTGCGGGGCTGGGAGTTTCAGGGTGCCAGCGAGCAGAGATTGCGGGATTGGGAGTTTCAGGGTGCCAGCGAGCAGAGATTGCGGGGCTGGGAGTTTCAGGGTGCCAGCGAGCAGAGACTGCGGGGCTGGGAGTTTCAGGGTGGGTTTTGCGGAGAAAGTCTTTACAGCTTGAGGCTATGTAGCGGGGTCCCCAAGTTATGGGATACCCCATATTGTATCCGGGAATCAGGTCAGATTCTCGGACACATTGAAGCACAGCGCTCTGGTCAAAATTCTACCCTGAAAACGTTCTTGCAGCTCACCGCCAGGAGTTCCTGCTTCAGCACAGACCAGAAAGGTAAAAGGGGCTGTCACGGTAGCTTATGACAAGATATAATGAACACCAAATATCTGGGTTGAACTGAACGAGGCTTAGATATTTAAGGAATAAATTATATTTTATTATAAGGTGAACACAGCAATATAATACAATTAACAGACAAGAAGGTAACACTTAGGGTTGAGGAATGGAGAAGTATCCGCTAGCAATTCTCCATCAATCCAGTGACATTCAAGATGGTATCAGAAGCTCAACTAAAAACTGTAGAGTTGACACAGTTTATATACCTGTGCAACCCTATTCTTAACATTGAACACAGACTATTGGTGAACAATTACCTGTATCCACTCTCTAATGTGGAGACACAGACTAACCCATGCCCTCCAGTAACAATTAGACTGGCAGAGTTTGTTGATTGACTAATACGTAATCCCTAGACATTGGGTAACAATCAAGGCAGTTACTTTTTGATCACCGTGCTTAGACTACTCAGCCGTCTGCCCTTCAGGACCTATTAGCCTAGCAAATGGCGTCTGCATTTTCAGAACAGAAAAATAAAATACATATACACTTTAATATCTACACATATTAATAAGTGCCATTCTGGTGGACTCAGTGGGTCGACCTTTGCCAGTTTTTAATGCCTACAGTGACTCCACATATTGGCCAAATATGAACTCTCTGCGACCTCCCGAACTGGAGATACAGAAATGCACTTTAAAACATTAAAATACATGCTTAGAATGAAAACATGGGAACAGGGGAACATACGTTTTCAAGGTTTAACAAGGTGCAAACCTCATCCATGGACCGCAGTCCAGTTAACCCCTTGTCTCTCTGGTGAGGTCAGGGGATGGCCATATGGGGTGCAACCCCTTTAATACCAGGCCAACCCCCTCTCCCTCTACACCTCTCCTTCTTAATGGGTGACCTGTGGCCCACTGGCCCTAACGGGGGGTGGGGCACTGCTGGCACCCTTAATGAACTTAGTCTCAGAGGGATAATCCTGACGTGAAAGTCCATCAGCATTGCTGTTTTCACTACCCTTTTTGTGCTGAATCGTAAAGTCAAACTCTTGCAAGGCCAAGCTCCACCTTAGCAACTTGGCATTCTCCCCTGATGCCCTCTGCAGCCAACTCAGGGGGTTGTGGTCTGTGAGGACCGTGGAAGCCCTTCCATACACATAGGGCTGGAGTTTTTTGAATGCCCACACAATGACCAAGCACTCTTTCTCAGTGGTGGCATAGGCCACCTCTCTGGGGAGTAGTTTTCGGCTGAGGTACACCACAGGGTGCTCTCTACCATCGTCCCCCACTTGGTTCAACACAGCCCCAATGTCATAGTCCGAGGCATCAGTCTGTATGAGGAAATGTTTGGTATAGTCTGGGGCAGCCAGTATGGGGGCCCCAGCAAGCGCAGTTTTCAGTGCCTGGAAAGCAGTTTCACAGGCAGGAGTCCAGGTAATAAGCACAGGCAGTTGCTTCTAAGTCAGATCAGTCAGGGGTTTGGCCACGGCGCTGTACTGTGGGACAAATTTCCTATAGTAACCTGCGGTGCCCAAAAATGCCATGACCTGTTTCTTGGTTTTTGGAACAGGCCACTGAACTATGGCTTCTACCTTGGCTGGCTCTGGTTTGAGGTGCCCTCCACCCACCCTGTGCCCTAAGTACAGGACCTCTGCCATCCCTACCATACACTTAGTGGGTTTCAAGGTAAGCCCAGCCTCCCTGATCCTATCTAGCACCGCAGCTACATGTCCTAAATGGGAGTCCCTGGAATTACTAAAGACAGCAATGTCATCTAAGTAAGCCCTGGCATAGCTCTGCATCCCTTCCAGTAACCTATTGACCAGGCGTTGGAAGGTAGCCGGGGCATTCTTCATCCCAAATGGCATCACCAAAAACTCATAGAGGCCACTTGGAGTGATGAATGCTGACTTCTACCTAGCCTCCAGGGTCAGTGGGATTTGCCAATAGCCTTTGCTCAAATCCATAGTGGTCAGATACTTTGCCCCCGCGAGTTCATCCAGTAACTCATCCATGCGGGGCATGGGGTAGGCATCTGACACCGTCCCAGCGTTGAGCAAGCGGTAGTCCACACAAAACCGGGTGGTCTTGTCCTTCTTAGGGACTAGAACTACCGGGCTTGCCCAAGGACTCTGGGACGGAGTAATTACCCCTAGGGTCAGCATCTCCTCTATCTTCCTCTCCATACTGGTCTTGACCTCTGCTGACACTCTATAAGCATGCTTATGCAGAGGCTGCAGGTCCCCTGTGTGTACTGGGTGTTTGGTGAGATGTGTGGTCCCTAGCATGTCAGTGAAGAGGGCCCCATACTTAGCTAGCATGTCCCTGGCTTCTCCCTTCTGCCTAGCACTCAAGTGTGCCCCTATCTCTACCTGCTCCACAGTGTTTCCCTGCCTAGCCGCCCCTAGGAGATCAGGCAGAGCATTGCTCGCCGGATCCTCCAGCAGTGGGCTACAAATGGCCATTACTGCTCCCATACTCGGTGCTCTGTATTCCTTTAACATATTAATGTGATATGTCTTGTGCCTCTCAGGCGCTACCTGTACAACATAGTTGCACTCATTCACCTTTCGGATGACCGGGTACGGTCCCGACCAGGCAGCCATCAACTTGTTCTCCCGAGTGGGTTTGAGAACAAGCACCTGCTGTACTGGGATGAATTCTCTGCTACGGGCGTTCCCGGTCATACCATTGCTTCTGCCTGGTCTGAGTGGCCCTGAGGTGGTCCTGGGCCACCCCCATGAACATCTCTAACCGGTCTCGGAGATCTACTACATACTGGATCACTAATGCATCAGTAGCAGTAGCCTCCCCTTCCCATCCCTCACGGAATAGGTCCAGAGGTCCACGTACCCTGCGGCCATATAGTAGCTCGAAGGGGGAGAAGCCTGTAGATTCCTGCGGTACCTCTCGGTATGCAAACAGCAAGTGCTGCAGGTGAATCTCCCAGTCCTTCCCCTCCGCCTCTATAAAGTGCGAAGCATCTGCTTCAGGGTCCCGTTAAACCTCTCACATAATCCGTTTGTCTGGGGATGGTAAGGGGTAGTGCGCCGGTGCTGTACACCGAATGCCTCCCAGAGACAATGTAACAATTCACTCATGAACTGCGATCCCTGATCGGTTAGGACCTCACTAGGGAAACCTACCCTGGAAAAAATGTTCAGCAAAGCTGCTGCCACTGTCTTGGCATCTATGTTGCCAAGCGCTACCGCTTCAGGGTACCGGGTGGCAAAATCAACCACCGTGAGGATGTAGCGCTTCCCTGACCTGCTAGGAATCATAAGGGGTCCTATAAGATCCATCGCTACCTTCTGGAAGGGTTCCCCTATTATCGGTAGGGGTTTCAGGGGTGCCTTCACACGGTCGGCCGCCTTACCCACTCGCTGGCAAGCATCACAAGAGCGGCAGAAATTGCCCACATCTCGAGATGCCCCCGGCCAGTAGTAACGCTGTAATAACCGGGCTCGTGTTCTGTTGACCCCCTGATGTCCCGCTAACGGAATAGAGTGAGCTACCCGTAACAGTTGCTGTCGGTACCCCTGGGGCACTACTAGCTGTCGCTTACCGGTCAATCCCTCCTCTATCCCTGGGTTCCCTTCTTCTCTATACAGGAGTCCCTTATACCATAGGCAGTGCTCAGTGCCTTCCCCTGCCTGAGATTCGGACGCCCGAAGTCTCATGCTGGCCAGGGTAGGGTCCGCCTTCACTGCCTCCCTAAACTTGGCTCCTAATTCTGGCCACCCCCCAGTCATGTCATTGTCAGGGGAATGGGGAAGGGTGAGAGGGAACAGTAAGTCAGTCTGTGGTTGCAACTGATCCTGGCTTACCTCCCCGGGCTCCTCTGTGCCCTCCGCTAACGTTGGTCCAAAAGGCGGTGGGACTGGCGCCGCCGCCATTGCCGTTGTCTGGCTCCACCGCCGCCATTGCCGCTGTCTGGCGCCGCTGTCTGCCACTGCAGCGGGTTTGGGCACTCGGTCATAGGTGCAGGTCATCGGTCCCAGATCGTTGCCAAGAAGAACATCGGCATCCAAACCTGGTAAAACCCCCACCTCCCGCACACCCTGGCCCTCCCCCAATCCAAAAAAATTCTGGCCACTTGCAGTAAACGTGGCTCTCCGTCGGCCACCGTGATCTGTATCCCAGGGCCTGGGATCAATTCCTCTGGCCCGACCATATCAGGTTGGACCAGGGTCACTGCAGCTCCTGAATCCAGCAAGCCGACTGCTTGCTGGTCACCGACTGTGACCGGGGTGAGATGTCTGCTCCGGCCGTTCGTCTGCTGCAAGTCCGCGCTGAGATGTCCTCCGCTCCTGGCTGTGGGTACCGATGAAACCGGGACAGGTGCTGCATGGGACGTCTCGCTGGGTGTTGTCTCCAGGACCGGTCCGGAGTCTGTGGTGGAAGCCACCCGCACTCGGGCTACCGGCTTCGCAGCTGGGGTGCGTTGCCCCTGATGGGGTCCGCTGGAACGCAGGGGTTCCGGGCAATCTGGTCTGATGTGACCAGGGCGGTTGCAGTTGTAGCACCGGTGCTTGTGCCGGAGCTCCCCCGCCTTCGGTGGACTGCTGCCCGCAGGCGGCCTCTGAGTCCATTGGGGGGTATTGGCAGACTTTCTGGCCAGTGCCGCCGCCGCCTTGGCTACTGGTTTGGCGGTCATCAGGGCTCGGCTGGCCACATAGTCATCTGCAAGCCTCGCCGCCTCCTGGTAAGTCTTGGGCTTCTTGTCGTACACCCAAGTCCTCACGGCCGGCGGGCACTGCTCCATGAGCTGCTCCTGAAAGATGAGGTCCAGCAGGCGTTGGTAAGTCCGTGCCTCATAGCCCTCCACCCAGCGTGTCCCGTACAAAGCCATGCAGGTCATGTAGGTAACATAGGACTCCTGGGGCTGCCTCTCCTCCTGCCGGAATTTACCCCGGTAGGCTTCAGGGGTAAAACCGTACTGAAACAATAACAGTTCTTTCAGGTGTTCGTAGTCATCAGCATACTCATCTGGAAGCGCCATCATTGTCTGCTTTGCCAATCCGGACAGTAAGGGGTCCAAACGTGCAACCCTATGCTGGGGAAGCACTTTGTACCGCCGGCACTGCGTTTCAAAGTTCTTTAAGAAACTGTCAATCTGGTCAGTGCCTTCCACGAACTTGGTGAGACTGTGCTAGTCCAGCTTGAGTTCATCTGTGTTGGGTTGGACAGGGGGGCAATAAGCGGGTCTGTTCACTGCCATAGTGATAAACTGCAGCCGCTCCTCCGGTGTCCCTCTGTCTCCCCACGCAGTAATCAGTGTCAACATTTCAGGGGTGAACGGACTGGTAGCCGCAGCAACCAGTACCCCTCCTGTTGCACTGCTCCCGGGAGGTGCACTCGTTCCCTCCCCGAGATTCCGCCGCCCCGGCACTGGGTTCCTTCCCTGATCTCCGGGTGGCTGTAAAAGGGCAAGCTGAGCCGTATCCTGAGGCTCTGCAAGCCGGGCTTCATAGTCACCGATTGCGTCAACCATGTCTGCGACCTCCTGGTTCTCATAGGGCAGTCCATATTCACGACACTTGTCCTTCAGCTGAGCTCGGGTCCACATGTTGGATGAGCCTTCAGCCTCGCTCATGGTTCAGTCGCAGCAGTGAGGTGGTGTTACAACTTGTGTTAACTGTTGCACTACTGTGTGTTCAATATCTTTAGTCCCAGGAACTTGCAATTACCATCAAGTTCCTACTATGTTACAGTATCCCGCAGTATACTGTAACACAGGTCCAGTTCAATCCCACCGCTTGCCACCAGTTAATTATAGAGCTTGTCACAGTAGCTTATGACAAGATATAATGAACACCAAATATCTGGGTTGAACTGAACGAGGCTTAGATATAATAAAATATAATTTATTCCTTAAATAAGGTGAACACAGCAATATAGTACAATTAACAGGCAAGAAGGTAACACTTAGGGTTGGGGAATGGAGAAGTATCCGCTAGCAATTCTCCATCAATCCAGTGACATTCCAGGTGAAATCAGAAGCATAACTCCAGCAATCCAGTGACTTTCAAGATGGTATCAGAAGCTCAACTAAAAACTGTAGGGTTGACACAGTTTATATACCTGTGCAACCCTATTCTTAACATTGAACACAGCCTATTGGTGAACAATTATCTAACGTGGAGACTAACAGACTAACAGACTAACACATGCCCTCAGGTAACAATTAGACTGCCAGAGTTTGTTGATTGACTAATTCTTAATCCCTAGACATTGGGTAACAATCAAGGCAGTTACTTTTTGATCACCGTGCTTAGGCCACTCAGCCATCTGCCCTTCAGGACCTATTAGCCTAGCAAATGGCGTCTGCATTTTCAGAACAGAAAAATAAAATACATATACACTTTAATATCTACACATATTAATAAGTGCCATTCTGGTGGACTCAGTGGGTCGACCTTTGCCAGTTTTTAATGCCTACAGTGACTCCACATATTGGCCAAATATGAACTCTCTGCGACCTCCCGAACTGGAGATACAGAAATGCACTTTAAAACATTAAAATACATGCTTATAATGAAAACATGGGAACAGGGGAACATACATTTTCAAGGTATAACAAGGTGCAAACCTCATCCCTGGACCACAGTCCAGTTAACCCCTTGTCTCTCTGGTGAGGTCAGGGGATGGCCATATGCGGTGCAACCCCTTTAATACCGGGCCACCCCCTTTCTCCCTCTACAGGGGCATAGGGGATCAAGGTATCCCCAGAACAGTTCAGGGGTCCCTAGCATAAGGGGGGATGCCCAGTTCATGCCCATGTCACCCTGAACCTGGTATAGGGGTTCAGGGGGTGCTCCAGCCATGTGATAAAGCTGTGAGGTTTATTTTGTGTAAAAGTGTAAAGTCAGTTTTTGCAGAGTGGTCGGGATATAGATAGTGAGAATAGATAACATACATTCTCATTCTATCCCTGACACCACAGAAGGACTTAGACATGTTTAGCAAAGACTCAGTGTAAAGTGTATTTTATTAAACAGGTTTATTTAATAGGTAAGAAGGGTAAACAGGGCAGATCACTGCCAAAAAAGCGGAGGAGGCTCACGTATGAAAAATAAAAATATGTATTTGAATAACTAGATCATGACTGACCCCTCAGCAGGCAACGACGCAACGAACCTACACATTTCGGGCGACACGCCCTTTATCAAGGTGTAATTGCTAAAGATACAGCTGATGTCTAATTACAGAGAGAGCAAAGCAGAGGTGATCTGCTACCAGTGCTCAAGGGCCAGAAAGCGTAGGAGTGTCCTTAGTATTGTAACACACGTATGTATTGTGTATTGTAACCCAACCCTAAAATGAGCAAATGAACAGTTCTCAGCGGACAAAGTAACGCAGGTTGGGGGGAGGGGTGAAAGATAAGGGGTGACAATGAGAATCGCCGACTGTCTTCAATGAGAACAGCCTGGCTAATGCTACGTCACCCTCAGCGCACTCTGCCAATGAAATACCTGCTACCACGCTGCTTGTATCCGGTGCATCCACGCTGAAGAGGAGATAATCCACGGGAGTAAGTACCTCCACCTGTGTGTATGAAGAAATCCACGTGCCACCAGCAGAAGTAATGAGAGGAAGGAGCGGTGCACGGAGGTAAGTAGGTAAAGCAAACGCAGCTCTAACAAAAATGACTATTTATTGAAAAAAGGGACAAACATCACAAAGCTAGAAACCTCTGACGCGTTTCATCCCACAGGGGACTTTGTCAAAGAGTGAGTGGTAAACCGTCAGCATACTCCTCTATATACCACCAGCTATACTGTGATAGGCTCACCACAAAGCAGTTAACGATGGCAACTCCTCTAAACAGCTGAGAGTTAATTAATTAGAGTGCCATTTGATCTATACAGACAGCAGTGTATAAGAGAAAAGAGATAGGTTAAAACATACAAGTGTAACTATTACATAATAACATTTAAACAATCAAGATAACAAACATCTAATTGCAACAATACTGTAATATAATGTCAGCAGTAATGACAAGGATAATATAAAACCAACATACAAGCAACACGAGTTAGAACAAGGAGAGGATTAGAATAAAGAAATAACGATGAAATAACATTATCAAAATATGATCAGAGACAGGATGATAGATTCAAAAATATATATAATTGGAGAATATTACCAATAACCAAAAATAAATATAACACATAATAATAAACATTAAACATGGCTAGAATAATACCAGCCATAAAAAATGCAAAAACTATATATACTGTATATAAATAAATTATATTCATCAAATATATATATAAAAAATAAATATTAAATCAATCCTTAAATATCAGCCTGTCTCAAATCAATATAATAATAAGAGATGATCAATTGAAACATATTAAAGAAATATTAGAACCACATAAGTAAATATAATAGCAACAAAATGCAATATATCATGATAAATGTAAAATCAAGAAGAAAGGTGACAAAGCAAACTAAATTAAATTATTAAACTAGAAAATGCTTGAGTTGCCAATCTGTATTTATACCATTGGGATACAGTGTGTTCATAGTATAGAGCCAGTGCATCTCTCTCTTATTTAAAAGATTCAACCTATCTCCACCTCTAGGATGACATTGAATGTGTTCAATACCAACAAATGAAAAATTAGATATATCACCATGAGGGCAAGTGGAGAAGTGGCGAGACACCGGATGTTTATCATCCTTCTTTTTAATAAGACGTATGTGTTCCATAATTCGCCACCGTAAAGGTCTCATAGTGCGTCCCACATACTTTTTATGGCACGCACATTGTAACACATATACAACAAAGGATGTATAACAACAGAGTGGCACTTTGTTGGTGACATCCAGAGCAGAAGACGACTTCATTCAGCCCAGTGAATGCTGGGACGGCCGCGGAGCAGGTGCTGTTGCTGTGAATACTACTGTCTGTCCATGTGACCCAGGGCTGTCTGAATGCTCACAAACAAATGCACTTATGTAAGTGGAATACTTTGTGTTTTTAATATTAAAAGCAGTATTATACTACAGCTGCGACATCCTTTATTCTTGCACTTCCCGCACGGCAGGATGCGTGCGGGAAGCGTGGTGACGCGGCTTGTCGCGGCGTCACTGTGACGTCACAGTCACGTGCGTGCCCGGCTTCCCCGGCTTCCCCGTCACCCCTGGAGTTTAAAGTGAGGTAAGCGGGGGTGCGGGGAAGCAGAGGGGCAGAGCAGGAGCCGGGGTCGGGAAGGGGGGCTAAAATGCACCCGAAGTGGAGGGGGGGGGGTGCGTGGAGGAAACGCGGCGGCGCGCGGTCTAGACCGGGCGCCAGCCGCAGTAGATCCCGGCATGCCGCCGGCATTTGTAAGAATAAAGGATGTCGCTGCTGTATTTTGCTTTTTCCTTTTTTGTATATGGATTTCCCTTCCTTTTCTATGGATCCGGAGTACCTATCTGCAAACATAAGTTGGTAACTTCTAATAACCACAACGCCTTACTATCACGTTGTACACGTGAGTGCAAACTTTATAGAGCTTTCAATATTGATTTCATTTGTTGGGGTGACAATATTGCACTATTTTGTGTCTCTACTTTCTTTCCATGTCCTGATGAGATTTGCGCACCTGTTTCTTCTTCGAGTGATAAACGTAGGACAAGTAGAATTATCCCTTCCTGAAAGTGTGGATACGTTATTACGTTTTTCCATATTATTCATAAGTACTGACCTATCAAGTGACATTGCATGGGTATAAGCCTCTTGAATATCATTCAATGAATAACCTCTTTCTTGAAATCTCATCGACATGTCCTTTGACTGAATCTGAAAGGACTCATCACTTGAACACAACCTTCTCAGCCTAATAAATTGTGCCTTGGGGATGCCTTTAACAAGAGATCTGGGATGGCAGCTCTGTGCAGAAAGAAGCGAATTACGAGAATGTATTTTCCTATAGATGTCAAACTGGATGGATTTGTTAGTATCAATATATAAAATAAGATCTAAATAATTAATATGGTGCCAGTTGTGCTCAAACGTGAAATTTAAATTCAAATCATTGGTATTTAGATACTCAACAAATGAAAACAGTAAATTATTATCCCCATCCCACACCAAAATCAAATCATCAATGTAACGTTTATAGTAAATAATGTGATTACGGAAAATATTAGAGTCGTGATATAAATAGTGTAATTCCCAGAAGCCCATAAATAAATTAGCATATGAGTGTGCAAAAGAAGTGCCCATAGCTGTGCCCAATAATTGTAAATAGAAACGTGAATCAAATAAAAAATAGTTGTGAGTGAGGAGAAAGGTGATAGATTCTATAAGGAAAGTGCACTGTGCAACGGACACATCCGATGAATCCAGAAAGTGTTGAATCGCCCGGACACCATCTTTGTGATCTATAATCGAGTACAGAGAGGACACGTCTAAAGTGACCCATCAGTACCGACTACTCCATTTGACATCTTGTAAGGACAATATAAGGTCTGCCGAATCCTGAATAAAGGATGGCAGACTCTGCACTAGAGGCTGCAAAAAACCGTCCACATACCGCGATAAACCATCTCCCAAAGATCCAACACTCGCTACAATAAGTCGACCAGGAGGGTCAACAAGCGACTTATGGATCTTTGGGAGATGGTGAAATATCGGAATCACGGGACGGTTCAAAAATTCACATTCTTTAACAGATAATGTACATAGAATTTTTCCAAAAGAGATTAATTCCTTTAATTCATCAGCAAAAGAGGATGTAGGATTGTAATCCAGCCGACTGTAAGTTTTAGGATCATTTAACTGTCTTAATGCTTCTTCTTGATATTTAGTGGCAGACATAATAACAGCTGATGTCTAATTACAGTTCCAGACCGCGCCAGTAAGTGACGTCCCCACTTCGCAGCCAATCGGATTAGTGCTCCTTCAATCAAGGCGTCTGATTGGCTGAGGTGTTATGTCAATACAAAATAACTTTATTAAGACAATGTCAAGAGACATAAACACCTAGCTAATTCTTAACCCACAGAGCCGAAAGTGTTTCAAGTTAACAGAAGTTTTATTTCTATTATATACGAAAAGACAGCTCTCTATGGCGATGAGAAAAGGCTGGTGACGTCATTCTCTAAGCTTCAACATGTAGCTTAGTATTCAATACAAATTCAACATCCAAAATCAACAAGAAATAGAATAATTATGACTTATAAAGAATTGTAATTTATAAAAAAAAAGATACCTCTTATCAAAGAAAAAGTGAAAAAGAATTAAGAAGAGTTAAAAATACATCAGAAAAATATTTATATTAAAAAATATGAAGCACACAAACAGAAGCAATAACAAAAACACCACGAGAAACACGCAAGAAGGATAAACGGTAGTGTAGTAAATAACCACAATATCATAAATCTCCATATATGACCAGAAAGCCTCTAGTCTGAATTTATAGTGAGGTGAATACCTCTCTACATTAATGATCTAAGAATAGTACAATATGGGTATATGGGTATATTATATATATATATTTGTGGTCGACAAATCACCAAAAAATCTACTCGCCGAACAAAAAAAATCTACTCGTCACCTAGTACCACACGTGTGCTGCTTTGGCCAATAGGAGCTCGCCACGATATTAAATCCACTCACCCGGGACGTGCAAATGTATAGGTTTGTCAAACACTGTTTATATATATATATATATATATAAAATACTCCCTCGCTCTGTCCTTTCCTCACTTTCTGGCCCACTCTCTCTGTCCCCCCTCACTTTGTGCTCTCCTAACTCTGTCCCCCCCTCACTTTCTGCCCCCCTCTCTGTCCCCCCTCACTTTCTGCTCCCCTCTCTCTGTCCCCCCCTCTCTTTGCACAGTGACGTGTATTATAAGGAGGGAATGTTGGTATCTTTGCATTTTGTTTCCTAACTTTATACCTTGTGGGTGGTGATCCAGAAAACCCATTCTACAAACAGAGGACAAATGTCAGGGGCCATGTGGACATGGGAAGGAAGGACCGGACATGGGAAGGACGGACAGGACATGGGAAGGAAGGACAGGACATGGGAAGGAAGGACATGGGAAGGAAGGACCGGACATGGGAAGGACGGACAGGACATGGGAAGGAAGGACCGGACATGGGAAGGAAGGACCGGACATGGGAAGGAAGGACCAGATATGGGAAGGAAGGACAGGACATGGGAAGGAAGGACCGGACATGGGAAGGAAGGACCAGATATGGGAAGGAAGGACAGGACATGGGAAGGAAGGACCGGACATGGGAAGGAAGGACCGGACATGGGAAGGAAGAACATGGGAAGGAAGGACCGGACATGGGAAGGAAGGACATGGGAAGGAAGGACCGGACATGGGAAGGAAGGACCAGACATGGGAAGGAAGGACAGGGACCTGTGGACATGGGAAGGAAGGATGGGACCTGTGGACATGGGAAGGAAGAGGTAGACAGGGAAGAGTGTTCGGTCCTATACCTTAGTAGAAAGCTCTTAAAAAGAGAACAGGCCAACGCAGTAATAGAGGAGGAGTGTTTAGCTGTGAAGTAGGCAGTGTCAGCCCTCAGGTACTATCTCCTGGGCACCACATTCACCCCGGTAACAGACCGTGCCCCCCTAAAGTGGGCAGTATCAGCACTCAGGTACTATCTCCTGGGCACCACATTCACCCCGGTAACAGACCGTGCCCCCCTAAAGTGGCTTCATACAATGAAGGACACAAACCCCAGAGTCACGCGCTGGTACCTGGGAAGTTACATGCGAACGCAGACTTTGGGTCCCGGGAGGGAGGGGGGGAGGCAAGTGTGTGAGGAGCAACACTCTGAGGGGGGAGGTATGTGTGAGTGTATATAGGGTTAAAACTCTCATCTAAGCAGGCCAAGAAAAACCACACCGGGCATGTAAGTTTGAGAGCTGATTGGAAAGGGAGGTTTAAAAAGCAGGGGGAGAGCAGGAAGCCTGTCAGGGGGAGAGCAGGAAGCCTGTCAGGGGGAGAGCAGAGAGCCTGTCAGGGGGAGAGCAGGGAGCCTGTCAGGGGGAGAGCAGGGAGTCAGGGGGAGAGCAGGGAGCCTGTCAGGGGGAGAGCAGGGAGTCTGTCAGGGGGAGAGCAGGGAGTCAGGGGGAGAGCAGGGAGCCTGTCAGGGGGAGAGCAGGGAGTCTGTCAGGGGGAGAGCAGGGAGTCAGGGGGAGAGCAGGGAGCCTGTCAGGGGAGAGCAGGGAGCCTGTCATGGGGAGAGCAGGAAGCCTGTCAGGGGGAGAGCAGAGAGCCTGTCAGGGGGAGAGCAGGGAGCCTGTCAGGGGGAGAGCAGGGAGCCTGTCAGGGGGAGAGCAGGGAGCCCGTCATGGGGAGAGCAGGAAGCCTGTCAGGGGAGAGCAGGGAGCCTGTCAGGGGGAGAGCAGGGAGCCTGTCAGGGGGAGAGCAGGGAGCCTGTCAGGGGGAGAGCAGGGAGCCCGTCATGGGGAGAGCAGGAAGCCTGTCAGGGGGAGAGCAGGGAGTCTGTCAGGGGGAGAGCAGGGAGTCAGGGGGAGAGCAGGGAGCCTGTCAGGGGGAGAGCAGGGAGTCTGTCAGGGGGAGAGCAGGGAGTCAGGGGGAGAGCAGGGAGCCTGTCAGGGGGAGAGCAGGGAGCCTGTCAGGGGAGAGCAGGGAGCCTGTCAGGGGGAGAGCAGGGAGTCAGGGGGAGAGCAGGGAGCCTGTCAGGGGGAGAGCAGGGAGCCTGTCAGGGGGAGAGCAGGGAACCTGTCAGGGGGAGAGCAGAGAGCCTGTCAGGGGGAGAGCAGGGAGCCTGTTAGGGGGAGAGCAGGGAGCCTGTCAGGGGGAGAGCAGGGAGCCTGTCAGGGGGAGAGCAGGGAGCCTGTCAGGGGGAGAGCAGAGAGCCTGTCAGGGGGAGAGCAGGGAGCCCGTCAGGGGGAGAGCAGGGAGCCTGTCAGGGGGAGAGCAGGGAGCCTGTCAGGGGGAGAGCAGGGAGCCTGTCAGGGGGAGAGCAGGGGGAGAGCAGGGGGAGAGCAGGGAGCCTGTCAGGGGGAGAGCAGGGAGCCTGTCAGGGGGAGAGCAGGGAGCCTGTCAGGGGGAGAGCAGGGAGCCTGTCAGGGGGAGAGCAGGGGGAGAGCAGGGAGCCTGTCAGGGGGAGAGCAGGGGGAGAGCAGGGAGCCCGTCAGGGGGAGAGCAGGGAGCCCGTCAGGGGGAGAGCAGAGAGTCTGTCAGGGGGAGAGCAGGGAGCCTGTCAGGGGGAGAGCAGGGAGCCTGTCAGGGGGAGAGCAGGGAGCCTGTCAGGGGGAGAGCAGGGAGCCTGTCAGGGGGTGAGCAGGGAGCCCGTCAGGGGGAGAGCAGGGAGCCTGTCAGGGGGAGAGCAGAGAGTCTGTCAGGGGGAGAGCAGGGAGTCTGTCAGGGGGAGAGCAGGGAGCCTGTCAGGGGGAGAGCAGGGAGCCTGTCAGGGGATAGCAGGGGGAGAGCAGGGAGCCTGTCAGGGGGAGAGCAGGGAGCCCGTCAGGGGGAGAGCAGAGAGCCCGTCAGGGGGAGAGCAGAGAGCCTGTCAGGGGGAGAGCAGGGAGCCTGTCAGGGGGAGAGCAGGGAGCCTGTCAGGGGAGAGCAGGGGGAGAGCAGGGAGCCTGTCAGGGGGAGAGCAGGGAGCCCGTCAGGGGGAGAGCAGAGAGCCCGTCAGGGGGAGAGCAGAGAGCCTGTCAGGGGGAGAGCAGGGAGCCCGTCAGGGGGAGAGCAGAGAGCCCGTTAGGGGAGAGCAGGGAGCCCGTTAGGGGGAGAGCAGGGAGCCCATCAGGGGGAGAGCAGGGAGCCTGTCAGGGGGAGAGCAGGGAGCCTGTCAGGGGGAGAGCAGAGAGCCCGTCAGGGGGAGAGCAGGGAGCCTGTCAGGGGGAGAGCAGGGAGCCTGTCAGGGGGAGAGCAGGGAGCCCGTCAGGGGGAGAGCAGAGAGCCTGTCAGGGGGAGAGCAGGGAGCCTGTCAGGGGGAGAGCAGGGAGCCTGTCAGGGGAGGGCAGGGAGCCTGTCAGGGGGAGAGCAGAGAGCCTGTCAGGGGGAGAGCAGGGAGCCTGTCAGGGGGAGAGCAGGGAGCCTGTCAGGGGGAGAGCAGGGAGCCCGTCAGGGGGAGAGCAGAGAGCCCGTCAGGGGGAGAGCAGGGAGCCTGTCAGGGGGAGAGCAGGGAGCCTGTCAGGGGGAGAGCAAGGAGCCTGTCAGGGGGAGAGCAGGGAGCCCGTCAGGGGGAGAGCAGAGAGCCCGTCAGGGGGAGAGCAGAGAGCCTGTCAGGGGGAGAGCAGGGAGCCTGTCAGGGGGAGAGCAGGGAGCCTGTCAGGGGAGAGCAGGGGGAGAGCAGGGAGCCTGTCAGGGGGAGAGCAGGGAGCCCGTCAGGGGGAGAGCAGAGAGCCCGTCAGGGGGAGAGCAGAGAGCCTGTCAGGGGGAGAGCAGGGAGCCCGTCAGGGGGAGAGCAGAGAGCCCGTTAGGGGAGAGCAGGGAGCCCGTTAGGGGGAGAGCAGGGAGCCCATCAGGGGGAGAGCAGGGAGCCTGTCAGGGGGAGAGCAGGGAGCCTGTCAGGGGGAGAGCAGGGAGCCTGTCAGGGGGAGAGCAGAGAGCCCGTCAGGGGGAGAGCAGGGAGCCTGTCAGGGGGAGAGCAGGGAGCCTGTCAGGGGGAGAGCAGGGAGCCTGTCAGGGGGAGAGCAGAGAGCCCGTCAGGGGGAGAGCAGGGAGCCTGTCAGGGGGAGAGCAGAGAGCCTGTCAGGGGGAGAGCAGGGAGCCTGTCAGGGGGAGAGCAGGGAGCCTGTCAGGGGAGGGCAGGGAGCCTGTCAGGGGGAGAGCAGAGAGCCTGTCAGGGGGAGAGCAGGGAGCCTGTCAGGGGGAGAGCAGGGAGCCTGTCAGGGGGAGAGCAGGGAGCCCGTCAGGGGGAGAGCAGAGAGCCCGTCAGGGGGAGAGCAGAGAGCCCGTTAGGGGAGAGCAGGGAGCCCGTTAGGGGGAGAGCAGGGAGCCCGTCAGGGGGAGAGCAGGGAGCCTGTCAGGGGGAGAGCAAGGAGCCTGTCAGGGGGAGAGCAGAGAGCCTGTCAGGGGGAGAGCAGGGAGCCTGTCAGGGGGAGAGCAGGGAGCCTGTCAGGGGAGAGCAGGGGGAGAGCAGGGAGCCTGTCAGGGGGAGAGCAGAGAGCCCGTCAGGGGGAGAGCAGAGAGCCTGTCAGGGGGAGAGCAGGGAGCCCGTCAGGGGGAGAGCAGAGAGCCCGTTAGGGGAGAGCAGGGAGCCCGTTAGGGGGAGAGCAGGGAGCCCATCAGGGGGAGAGCAGGGAGCCTGTCAGGGGGAGAGCAGAGAGCCCGTTAGGGGAGAGCAGGGAGCCCGTTAGGGGGAGAGCAGGGAGCCCATCAGGGGGAGAGCAGGGAGCCCGTCAGGGGGAGAGCAGGGAGCCTGTCAGGGGGAGAGCAGGGAGCCTGTCAGGGGGAGAGCAGGGAGCCCGTCAGGGGGAGAGCAGAGAGCCTGTCAGGGGGAGAGCAGGGAGCCTGTCAGGGGGAGAGCAGGGAGCCTGTCAGGGGAGGGCAGGGAGCCTGTCAGGGGGAGAGCAGAGAGCCTGTCAGGGGGAGAGCAGGGAGCCTGTCAGGGGGAGAGCAGGGAGCCTGTCAGGGGGAGAGCAGAGAGCCCGTCAGGGGGAGAGCAGGGAGCCTGTCAGGGGGAGAGCAGAGAGCCTGTCAGGGGGAGAGCAGAGAGCCTGTCAGGGGGAGAGCAGAGAGCCTGTCAGGGGGAGTGCAGGGAGCCCGTCAGGGGGAGAGCAGGGAGCCCGTCAGGGGGAGAGCAGGGAGCCCATCAGGGGGAGAGCCGGGAGCCCGTCAGGGGGAGAGCAGAGAGCCCGTCAGGGGGAGAGCAGAGAGCCCGTCAGGGGGAGAGCAGGGAGCCCGTCAGGGGGAGAGCAGGGAGCCCGTCAGGGGGAGAGCAGGGAGCCCGTCAGGGGGAGAGCAGGGAGCCTTTCAGGGGGAGGGCAGGGAGCCTGTCAAGGGGAGAGCAGGGAGCCTGTCAGGGGGAGAGCAGAGAGCCTGTCAGGGGGAGAGCAGGGAGCCTGTCAGGGGGAGAGCAGAGAGCCTGTCAGGGGGAGAGCAGGGAGCCTGTCAGGGGGAGAGCAGGGAGCCTGTCAGGGGGAGAGCAGAGAGCCTGTCAGGGGGAGAGCAGGGAGCCTGTCAGGGGGAGAGCAGGGAGCCTGTCAGGGGGAGAGCAGGGAGCCTGTCAGGGGGAGAGCAGGGAGCCTGTCAGGGGGAGAGCAGAGAGCCTGTCAGGGGGAGAGCAGGGAGCCTGTCAGGGGGAGAGCAGTGAGCCTGTCAGGGGGAGAGCAGGGAGCCTGTCAGGGGGAGAGCAGGGAGCCTGTCAGGGGGAGAGCAGGGAGCCCGTCAGGGGGAGAGCAGGGAGCCCGTCAGGGGGAGAGCAGGAAGCCTGTCAGGGGGAGAGCAGGGAGCCTGTCAGGGGGAGAGCAGGGAACCTGTCAGGGGGAGAGCAGGGAGACTGTCAGGGGGAGAGCAGAGAGCCTGTCAGGGGGTGAGCAGGGAGCCTGTCAGGGGGAGAGCAGGGAGCCTGTCAGGGGGAGAGCAGGGAGCCTGTCAGGGGGAGAGCAGGGAGCCCGTCAGGGGGAGAGCAGGGAGCCCGTCAGGGGGAGAGCAGGGAGCCTGTCAGGGGGAGAGCAGGGAGCCTGTCAGGGGGAGAGCAGAGAGCCTGTCAGGGGGAGAGCAGGGAGCCTGTCAGGGGGAGAGCAGGGAGCCTGTCAGGGGGAGAGCAGGGGGAGAGCAGGGGGAGAGCAGGGAGCCTGTCAGGGGGAGAGCCGGAACTCCCTTTTGGATACCAGCGGTTAGGTTCTGTCCGGTTGTTTTGCAGACGTAGCTATTTAAGTTAAAGACGGTTTTGTTTTGTTACCGAATTGCTGCAACTTCTGATACGAGAATTAAGAACTTTCGTTACAAGGAAGTGATGTGCGAACTCCTCCTGAGCACATCTACAAGGCCGCTCGTTACACAGTCATATGGGTAATAGGAGGAGTTATAGGGACGGGTTATATGGGGTAATAGGAGGAGTTATAGGAAGAGGTTATATGGGGTAATAGGAGGAGTTATAGGGAGGGGGTATATGGGGTAATGGGAGGAGCTATAGGGAGCGGTTATATGGGGTAATAGGAGGAGCTATAGGGGCGGTTATATGGGGTAATAGGAGGAGCTATAGGGACGGTTATATGGGGTAATAGGAGGAGCTATAGGGAGGGGTTATATGGGGTAATAGGAGGAGTTATAGGGAGGGGTTATATGGGGTAATAAGAGGAGTTATAGGAGGTTATATGGGGTAATAGGAGGAGTTATAGGGAGCGGTTGTGACGGGAGACGCGCTTAATAACACTTTATATATTTCATGGATCCTGATTGAGCAGAACAGGTTGAGCAAAATAAACTGAGATTTATTCCCTTGATAGGCAAACACACGACAACTGCAGAATAAACTTAATAATTACACTCACGGGTAGAGAAACAGAGGATAATGTCCAGAAAGGTGCAAAGCACCAGAAGATTGTCCTTTAAAATGTAGTCCATTTGCAAATTGCCAAATAAATAGCCAGTCCAATCCTTCTGTGAATGTGCAAAGTCCTTTCTGGTTCTCTGGGATTTGCTGGATCCCCAGGGCTAACGAAATCCTGAAGCAGGGCAAGTTTCCTTGTTGCGATGTTTTTAACCCCTTGCGTTCTGGAATCGTAGCCGCTGTACTTAGGTCTTATCCGCTTGAAGAAATCAGGTAACAGCAGCAACAGCAACAAAGCAACACAGGAATGAGGGGTACAGGCCTTTTTAAGGACAAGGGCCTGTGAAGGGTTACATTAGCCTCATCCCATTGGCAAGGAATTATCTTCCTCCTATCAGAACCTGCCATGTCACATGGGCAAATCCTACAGCCAGCTCAGGTAACTCTGAGCATGCTCAGTAAGCAGCTTGGTCCCAAGGTGTGAAATATCTAGGACGAGTAACAGGACCTGCTACTCAGAAACATCCTGATTAAGTGACACTGTAAGACTCTGGGGTCTTTCATCCCCCCCACACGTCCCTAGACGCATCGGCATCTCCCAACAGGGGGCTCATCTATGCATAACATTTGTTCCTTAATGCATTACAAAGGCAGGCAGAAAAAAACAGCATCCTGCCTGTACATTTTAACTTCACCAGAAAGGCACTTTGTCATAAGGGAAACATATATTTTTGATAAAGTTATATTTTTAATATGTGTGTACTTGGGGGGTTACACTGAGGCTGCACCTCAAAAGTCAGGGTGCTGGCTCACTCCGTTCCTAAATTAGCAGTCTTAAAAGGGGAACAGCATATAATATTAACCTCTTCATCCCCAATACGAAATAGGGGTAACCAGCCAAGCCCACTGCCTTTATTAATGCGCTGATTACCCCCCATTTTCGCCACACCTCCCCCACTCAAAGCCCAAGGTTTGCCCTGGCCACCTCCTCTGGTGGTTGGGCTGACCTGAGGGTTTTTGAAGTCATTAGGTCTTGGGGATTGTCCTGCTGGGAGAGGCCATCAGCGTTCCCATGCTCACTGCCTTTCTGGTGCTGAATGGTGAAGTCACATTCTTGCAAGGCAAGGCTCCCGCGCAAGAGCTTGCCATTCTCTCCCGACACCCTCTGCAACCAACTTAGGGGGTTATGGTCAGTGATAACAGTGAGGGTTCTGCCATACAGAGAGGGCTGTAGCTTCTTTAGAGCCCATACTATGGCCAGACACTCCTTCTCAAGAGGGGCATATGCCCCTTCTCTGGGCAGCTGCTTGCGGCCCAGAAACATCAATGGAGGTTCCCTGACCTCCTCCCCCACCTGGCTGAGCACAGCACCAATGCCAACGTCTGAGGCATCAGTCTGCACCAGAAACTTCTTGGCATAATCTGGAGCGGCAAGGATGGGTACAGTCTTCAAAGCCTGAAATGCTTTTTCACAGGCAGGAGACCAGACTACCAGCACAGACAGTCGCTTCTGGATCAAGTCAGTCAGGGGTTTTGCAATGGCACTATACTGGGGAACAAACTTCCTGGAGTAGCCTGCAGTGCCTAGAAACGCCATGACCTGCTTCTTGGTTTTGGGAGTGGCCACTGCACTACTGCCTCTACCTTAGCTGGTTCTGGCTTGAGGTGCCCTCCACCCACCCTATGCCCTAGGTATAAGACTTCAGCCATCCCTACTAAGCACTTGGTGGGTTTTAAGGTGAGACCTGCCTCCCTAATCCTGGCTAGCACCGCAGCTACATGAATTAAGTGTGATTCCCAGAAGTTACTGAACACAGCAATATCATCCAGATAAGCCCTTACAAACCCTTGCATGCCCTCTAGTAAATGATTGACCAGGCATTGGAAGGTAGCCGGTGCATTCTTAATCCCCAATGGCATCACTAAGAACTAATAGAGGCCACTTGGGGTGATGAAAGCCGACTTCTCCGTAGCCTCCTGGGTCAAAGGGATCAGCCAGTACCCTTTACTGAGATCGCTGGTGGTCAGATACCTTGCCCCCGCGAGTTCATCCAGCAACTCATCCATGCGGGGCATGGGGTAGGCATCTGAAACCGTCCCTGCATTAAGCTGCCGGTAGTCCACATAGAACTGGGTGGTCCCATCCTTCTTAGGCACTAGGACTACCAGACAAGCCCAAGGGCTCTGGGATGGTACAATTACCCCTAGGGCCAGCGTCTCCTCCACCTCCCTCTCTATACTGCCCTTCACCTCTGCTGACACTCTATAAGCGTGCTTATGCAGAGGTCTCCGATCCCCTGTAAGCATGGGGTGCTCAGTGATGTGTGTCCTCCCTGGCTTGTCCGTGACCAGAGCCCTATACTTCTCTAGCATAACCCTGGCATCTGCTCTCTGCCTAACACTCAGCTGAGATCCTATCTCCACCTGCTCTATGGTACCTCCCTGCCTAGCTTCCCCTAGGAGATCTGGCTGAGCTATGTCCTCCTTGAGCATATTGATGTGATAGACTTTGGTCCTCCCTGTCTCCCTAACCCTGGCTAGCACTGCTACTACCTGCCCTGGATACAAACCCCAGATCTGCCTGAAGCCAACTATCCTCTCCCTGTATGTCCCCACATACCTCTGCACTCTCTCTGGTGCCCTCCTGACCAGGCAGTGGGAGGTAGCCGGAGCATTCCTCATCCGGAATGGCACCCTGAAAAACTCACAGAGGCCATTCTGAAGGCTGAAGACTGACTCCCCCTTTGCCTTCCTCTCTACACTGTCTGCCACCTCCGCTGATACTCCATAGGTATTCTTATGCAGAGGATGCAGATCACCTGGGAGCACAGGCTGATCTGTACTATTTGCCCTGCCCAGCTTGTCTGAGAACAGGACCCTAGGCTGCTCTACCCTAGCCCTGGCTTCTGCCCCTGCCTGCCTACCTCCCCGGGCCCCTAGCTCAACTAGGACCCCCTAGGAAACCCTATCCTACCTAAGAGGCCTGGCACTGCCTGAGCTACTTCCTGAAACATGTTCCCCATTCCTGGTAGCAGGTTCAGGAGCATCTGTACATAATCACCCGCTTTACCCTCTGGCTGGCAGGCGTCCCAGAGGTGGCCAAAGTCTGCCACTGCCCCTGCTGCCTCCGGCCAGAAGTAAGGCTGCAACAGCTGGGTTCTCATGTGAGTGACCCCCTGATGCCCCACTAGTGGACTGGGGAAGGCTACCTGCAACACTTGCTGCCTACCCTCCCTGGGTCCCACTAACTGTCTTCTACCTGTCCAGCCACTGGCTAACCCGGTAAAACCTGGCTCCCTACCCCAGAGCCCGCGGTGCCCCAGCCTGTGGTCTGACCCCCCGCTTTCCCAGGACTCGGACGCCCGCAGTCCCATACCTTCTAAGCTGGGGTCAGCTTTCACTGCATCCCTATCTGCTGTCCCTAATTCTAACCACCCACCCTTAGTCTCTAAGTCAGGGGTAACAGGGACAGGTAAAGGGAACAGTAAGTCAGTCACTGGTCGCGACTCAGTAGTCTGGCTTACCTGTCTGGTCTCCGCAGAGGCCACTGGAACCGTTGGTCCCAAATGCAGGGGGACAGAGGTTGATTCTGCTGTGACTCCTGATGACAGGCTCTTAGGAATCGACGCAACAGCAGGCAATTCTGCAGCAACCACACAGATCACAGGCTCCAGGTTATTGCTAAGGCGCACCTCAGCAGTTTCCCTGGACAAAACCCCCACCTCCCTCATGCCATGATTGGCACCCCCATCCAAAAGGATCTGGGCACCCTGTAAGGACCGCAGCCCTCCATCAGGCATGGTTCTTTGCACCCCGGTGCCCGGGAGCAAACCTTCTGGCTGCACCAGAATAACAGCAGCAACCAAATCTGGCAAGCTCCCTGCTTGCCAGTCAACAAAGGTAACCCTCCGTGGGTGCCTGCTCAGGACATCAGCAGGCTGCATCTCGACTGATGCACTTGGACATCCTCTGCTCTCTGCTGCTGGCTCTGAGGTGACAAAAGCAGCATCTGCCTGGGACATCCCTCTTGTTTGTGGCTCCATGACTGTGCACTGTTCCTCTGTGTGTGCCAGCCCAATCTGGGTTACTGGCCCTGCAGCTTGTGAACGTTGCCCCTGATGGGGTCCCCCAGACCTCTCACGGTCTGGGCAATGTGGCCTGATGTGGCCCACCTTGTGGCAATGATAGCACCGTCTCTCAAGCTTGAACTCCCCAGTATAGGGCGTGTCGCTGCCCACTGTATGTTTGGGAGTACGCTGAGGTGCAGACTGGTCCCCCCTAGCCGGAATGGCTGCCTCTCTGGGGACTGCTGCGTTGCTCACCAAGGCTCTGCTGGTTACATATTCATTTGCTGGCTCTGCTGCTTCCACAGCAGTTACTCTGGGAACGTCCTGTTCCCCGCTGACAAGGTGGGAGTGAGGGGGCCTTCCAAGCGCTGTCGACAGGAGCTCGAGTCGCTGTTCATAGCTAAGCCCTTCTCCCCAGGCGGTGAGGAGTGCAATGAGTCCAGAGGTAGCAAGTCCGGTCGCCGCAGCGACTGATCCATCTGCACCCCCTGGCACCACGCCACTCTCTTCCAGGCGGTCACTGACATCCTTCCCCTGTCCTTGCAGCCCCGGAGCTGGAGAGATCTCTTGCACTCCGGGCTGAGTACTGTCTGCTGGCGGGGCCATCCTGTCCTCATATTCTTCTAAATCCTCCTCCAGCTGACTCTTTGAACGACCGTCTGTCGTGAACCCGTACCCCACACATCTCTCCACTATCTGCGCCCGGTTCCAGGTACAAAACCTTCCTGAGCGTGGACTCATGGTGCTACTGGGGTATAGGTCCAGAGACCAGTGAATTATCTCGTGCTTCTTTGGAAGTGTGTGTAAGTTGCCACTTGTCTGAGGAGCTTGCAATCTACACGGTCCTCACTATATTACAGAACCCCACAGGAAATTGGAATATAGGCTCAATCAGTATCTCACCAGCTGCCACCAGTTTTAAACACCTGTGACGGGAGACGCGCTTAATAACACATTTATATTTCATGGATCCTGATTGAGCAGAACAGGTTGAGCAAAATAAACTGAGATTTATTCCCTTGATAGGCAAACACACGACAACTGCAGAATACACTTAATAATTACACTTACGGGTATAGGAACAGGAGATAATGTCCAGAAAGGTGCCAAAGCACCAGAAGATTGTCCTTTAAAATGTAGTCCATTTGCAAATTGCCAAATAAATAGCCAGTCCAATCCTTCTGTGAATGGGCAAGGTCTTTTCTGGTTCTCTGGGATTGGTCTGGATCCCCAGGGCTAACGAAATCCTGAAGCAGGGCAAGTATCCTTGTTGCGATGTTTTTAACCCCTTGCGTTCTGGAATCGTAGCCGCTGTACTTAGGTCTTATCCGCTTGAAGAAATCAGGTAACAGCAGCAACAGTAACAGCAAGAACAACACCAACAACAACACAGGAATGAGGGGTACAGGCCTTTTTAAGGACAAGGGCCTGTGAAGGGTTACATTAGCCTCATCCCATTGGCAAGGAGTTATCTTCCTCCTATCAGAACCTGCCATGTCACATGGGCAAATCCTACAGCCAGCTCAGGTAACTCTGAGCATGCTCAGTAAGCAGCTTGGTAGCACTGCTAAGTAAAAAGGGGCCACTCATTTCTGGGGACGCAATGTCTGGAGTTTAGTCCCAATGTGTGAAATATCTAGGAGGAGTAACAGGACCTGCTACTCAGAAACATCCTGATTAAGTGACACTGTAAGACTCTGGGGTCTTTCATCCCCCCACACGTCCCTAGACGCATCGGCATCTCCCAACAGGAGGGCTCATCTATGCCTAATATTTGTTCCTTAATGCATTACAAAGGCAGGCAGAAAAAAACAGCATCCTGCCTGTACATTTTAACTTCACCAGAAAGGCACTTTGTCATAAGGGAAACATATATTTTTGATAAAGTTATATTTTTAATATGTGTGTACTTGGGGGGTTACACTGAGGCTGCACCTCAAAAGTCAGGGTGCTGGCTCACTCCGTTCCTAAATTAGCAGTCTTAAAAGGGGAACAGCATATAATATTAACCCCTTCATCCCCAATAAGAAATAGGGGTAACCTGCCGAGCCCACTGCCTTTATTAATGCGCTGATTACCCCCCATTTTCGCCACAGAGGTTATATGGGGTAATAGGAGGAGTTATATGGAGCGGTTATATGGTGTAATAGGAGGTGTTATAGGGATCGGGTATATGGGGTAATATAGGGAGCGGTTATATGGGGTAATAGGAGGAGTTATATGGAGCAGTTATATGGGGTAATAGGAGGAGTTATAGGGAAGGGGTATATGGGATAATAGGAGGCGTTATAGGGAGCGGTTATATTGGGTAATAGGAGGAGTTAGGGAGGGGTTATATGGGGTAATAGGAGGGTTTAGAGGGAGCGCTTATATGGGGTAATAGGAGGCGTTATAGGGAGGGGTTATATAGAGTAATAGGAGGCGTTATAGGGAGCGGTTATATGGGGTAATAGAAGGCATTATAGGAAGGAGTTATATGGAGTAATAGGAGGAGTTATAGGGAACGGTTATATGGAGTAATAGAAGGCGTTATAGGGAGGAGTTATATGGAGTAATAGGAGGAGTTATAGGGAGCGGTTATATGGAGTAATAGGAGGAGTTATAGGGAGCGGTTATATGGGGTAATAGGAGAAGTTATAGAGAGCAGTTATATGGGGTAATAGGAGGAGTTATAGGGAGGAGTTATATGGGGTAATAGGAGGAATTATAGGGAGCGGTTATATGGAGTAATAGGAGGAGTTATAGGGAGAGGTTATATGGGGTAACAGGAGGAGTTATAGGGAGGAGTTATAGGGAGAGGTTACATGGGGTAATAGGAGGAGTTATAGGGAGAGAGTATATGGTGGTAATAGGAGGAGTTATAGGGAGGGGTTATATGCGGTAATAGGAGGAGTTATAGGGAGAGGTTATATGGGGTAATAGGAGGAACTCTTTTTATTGAAAATTTTTTCCAACATTACATTTCACAAATCACTTTACAAACCAAAAACTGCACAATATGGACAGTCTTACATTATACAAATATTAACCCAGCATTTGTTCCAAACTTTCTTTTCTAAAAGCAATTTCTCATTTTCCTTAACTCTTCTTACGGCTTTTATAATGTCCTCAAAAATTTTATCCTCAGAAATGTACACATTTTTGATTGAAACCTGGCACCTAGCCATCCACAAATTATACTTAACAATTGCAATTATCGGGATAATTGTACCTTCATTATACTTATGTTTATTCTTAAAAATTCCATAGATACATTCTGAATATGTAAGTTTCCCCAAAATTGGTGTCTTAAAAAAACTAGCCGTTCTTTCCCAAATCGCTTTGCTAAAGGGACACTGTAACACAAAATGATCCATTGTTTCTACCTCATTATTACATGAATTTCTAGGACACATTCTGTCTGATACATTCCTATGTTTAATATTACTTCGTACATATAATTTGCCATGAAAGGCCAACCAGGTAATATCCTTATATTTTGGTGGAATTCTCATGCTATTCAAATTTTTTAATGCTTTACTCAAATCTTCCCCCGCACAATCTCTCAGGATTAATGGGGAAGAAAAGCATTTCTCAATAATGTTCTCATAAATGTGTTTCCTAGAACACATTTCTATCTCCCTACTGCTTATTTTCCACCTTCTTAAAAAAGTCACATACTCCGGGGTATAGCCAGATTTCACTCTCATAGTTTTGACTTGTCCCCCACACTCCCACGCCAATACATAAGGACTAACCCATTTCCAAAAGCACATTGGCCAGACCAGGTAATTTTTCTGCATAATATGGGCAAAATTATATTTCAGAAAAATAACATTAAAAAACACCACAGGTTTTAAAATTTTTAAACCTCCCTTCTTCTGATCTAAGTATATTTTATTCCTTTTGATCAAATTTAGTCGATTTCCCCGTAACATCTGGAAAAACAGACTAAAAATTCTAGTATTCAGATTTTCTGGTATTGGAAAAATATAACTGATATAAACAAAAATTGGTACTAAGAAAGTTTTAATTATTGCCAGTCTTTCCCCTAAAGACAGCTTCCAATTCTTCCATTTCTTAATTTTCTCCTCACCTATTTCTATCTTCTCTTTCCAATTTAGCATTTCTGACTGTTCCTTCCCAAACTTTACGCCCAGAATTTTTATTGGACCGTCACTTATTGTAATCGTTCCTGGAAGTGTAAAACCCGGTGTTTCCTGACTTAGCCAAATCGCGCTACTCTTTTCTACGTTAACTTTAGAATTGGAAGCACTTAAAAAATCTCTAATATTTTTTAAAGTCTCTTCCGCAGCTTCTTTTCCCGACACGACAATGGAAATATCATCTGCGTACGCAATACATTTCAGGGTCCGATTTTTTGCTATTTCCACCCCATCAATAAGATTATTTGATTCCAATTTCCTTAAAAATGGATCTACTGCATAAACGTACAGAAGAGGACTCAAAGGACATCCTTGACGTACCCCTGACTTAACGCTAAATTCTTTCCCTATCCAGCCATTTATTTGTGGACATCCCACTGCATCTTTATATAACAAGGATATCCATCCTATGAAGGACTCGGGAATACCATACGCGGATAAGACTTCCCAGAGATACACGTGGTTTACTCTGTCAAATGTCTTAGTTTGATCTAAGCACAAAACATATTTCTCTAATTTATGAGCTTTACAAACCTCAAAAATCTCTCTTACGTGTATGACTGCGTTTGTGATATTACGCCCTTTAATGCCACAATACTGAGCCTTACAGATTAGTTTCCCAGATACCTCTCCCAATCTATTAAACACAATTCTGGCTAAGATTTTCCTATCTGTGTTCAATAAAGAAATTGGTCTCCAGTTCTTTATATCTGCTGGATCATTCTTTTTATGTAACAGAATCAGAAGAGACTTGCACATGGACCCGGGTATCTTACCTTCCTGCAACATTATGTTAAAGACTTTAGTCAAATCAAGAACTAACAAATCACTAAACAATTAAAAAAATTCTGCTGTTAAGCCGTCTGTCCCTGGGGTTTTATTCTTCTGTAACCCATTTATTACATCCCTGACGTCACTATCTAGTACTTCCATTGTCAGGTTTGTTTCTTCTACCTTTGTTAATTTAGGAATAACCCATGTATTAATATAACTATCAATTTCCTTTTTCTCCCTATAGCTGTCCTTAAATAAATCTGCATAGAAATTACTAACTATATCCAAAATGTCCTTACTCTTGGTTCTATAATTACCACCAGAGTCATAAAGCCCATAGATTAGTTTCTTTCCCACTGCTCCTTTACAGCTGAGAAAGGGATCTGGTGAAATATAAGATTTCTGTGAGCCAAAATCTCGCTCCTTTATTAGTGACACATATCTATCATATTGAAGTTGTTTCATTTTATCTTTAACAACCTTTATCTCTCCCTGATCTATTAATTTACCTTCATTCAACTGTGAATAAAGCCGGCATAATTTACCTCTTAAGAGTTGATATTTTTTTATAATTATTTTGACTTTTCCTGTTTGCTAGTTTCCTTACAAACGAGACTATATTCCGTTTTGTTCCCTCCCACCAATCTGCCAAATCTTCATAAAGTCCTTGTAATGACCTCTGGTCCTCATAAAACATTCTAAATAGGTCTTGTGTATCACTATGTTCAAATGTGGAGATGTTTAATTTCCAACTGCCCTTACCCATCCTCAAGGTATCATTGATATTCAGGGTGAATGATAACATTAAATGGTCTGAAAATTCAACAGGAATTAATTTAATACCATATTTTTTTTAATATATACACGGTCAATTCTGCTCTTACTTTGGCCCTTATAGTAAGTAAACCCGGGTGCTTCAGTATTATGTTTAATATGAATATCTTCTAAGTCCGCTTGCCTGCACAGGTTATTTAGGAAATTACTATCATAATTTAGACTATCATAGATTTTACCTCGATCTTTCAGTCTAGAGATATTATTAAAATCACCACAAAAAATGACCATTTTGGAAGTAAACAGAAATGGTCTTATCTTGCTAAATAATTCTTTACGGTCCTTCATTGTTTGTGGTCCATAGATGTTAATCAAACGGAAGTCTAACTTATTTACAGTAACATCTAGAAGTAAGCATCGCCCTTCCTGAATTTCTAATAGTTTATGGCATCTCATCTCAACCTCTTTAAATAAAATCGCTACGCCTTCATAAGGTGTAACTCCCATGGACCAAAATGAGGGCCCTGCCTGCCAGTCTTGCTTGGCTTTTAAATATCATTTTTTGTATTTATTCTTGTTTCCTGTAAGAAAATGATATTTGCATCACAATGTTTTAATACGTTGTAAGCTAAAGTTCGGGCTTTCCATGATTTTATACTTGCCACATTAACAGTTATTACCTTTAAGGGATCACTTATGGAAACAGATATTTTTTACCAAAAAAGGGTGCAACATTACTTTTTTTTCTTTTTCCCCACATTATCCCCCATTGACCCAAACCTCTTAACGGTCACTGAAGGTGGGGTCATGCCCGAGTCTGTCTCTCTGGAAACGTCCATATTGTTCCTCTTCTGATAAGGAAAGTTCCTGTACATCGTTAGAGTCCTCAGCTCTTGACCCCCAATCCTTCCGAAGAGCAGAAAAACGGTTCTTTGTAGTTACCTGAGGAACTTTACCAGTGGGTCCTGCAGGACATCGAAGAGTCCCTCCAAGTCTTTTAACCGTGCTCTTCTTCATTTTCTTTTTTTCATGTGCCCAACTCTGTTCATTTCCTTGTTTATTATTTTCCTTCACTTGTGTTTCCATCATAGTAGAATCCTCTGATTCCCCAGATTGTTCCCCTGCTGGGTGTAAATTTGAGGAGGTTCCCTCTAAGGGGTCTTCTGGCATTCCCTGGGTCCTGTTTACACTCTCAATAATTGTTTCATCTGTAAGTGTATCTGGGCAAACTGCATCCACAGGCGGTCCAGGACAAGCTCTGTCCCCAGGAGGATCAAAGCAAGTGCCATACCTAGGCCGAACCGGAACAATCCCGTCTGCAGGAGGATCCGAACACATTCTGTTTGCAACTTTCAAGGCACGGTCATAAAGTTCTTCATTGTCTTCAAAGTCCACTTCCTGCTCCCATACTTTTGAAATATTATGCCAGGCTTCTGTGCAATTTGTATAGGAATGTCCAAATTTATCGCATAAGTTACATTTGATCATTGTACAGCTTGCCCTCTCGTGGCCAAAGGACTGGCACAAGTTACATTTTAGAACATCACAAGACATGCTTAGATGTCTGTTTGAACCACATCTATGGCACAAGGTTGGCTGACCAAAGTAAAAGCAGTCCCTTTCTCTGAACCCTGTTTTAGGGCTGTTACCTTCACCTGTAGAAAGCTCTGCACCCTGCTCTGCACCTTGCTCTGCGCCCTGCTCAACACTGTGGGTTAGCATTTCAATTATTTTTGAAAGGGAACGTTTCTGTTTGACTGAAACCCCTGCAAATTTAGCAATCTCACCCTCCAGTTGGGTTACTTCAACATGCAGACGCTGTATTTGCTTCTTGTGCACATCTCTCTCAGAACCACGACATTTCCTTAACTCAATGTTTTCTTCCTCTAACTCAGCCTTCTTCCTGTTATACCTCTGCAATAAAGCTTGGTTCTTTTCTTTCTTAAGCAGACTCTGTTCTGCTCTTTCCTTTCTCTCCAAACTCTCCTGTACCTTGCATTCAGCCTCACCAAGGCCTACACCGCCGCTGCAGCCTGCGGCCTCTCCTACTTCCATCTCCAACTCACAGCCACCAACCCCTGGGTCTAAGGCCATCCTGGCTCCCCTGCAGGAGCTCACCTGCAGCCCATCCTGGAGGAGTTATAGGGAGGGGTTATATGGGGTAAAAGAAGGCGTTATAGGGAGCGTTATATAGGGTAATAGGAGGAGTTATAGGGAGCGGTTACATGGGGTAATAGGAGGTGTTATAGGGAAGAGTTATATAAGGTAATAAGAAGAGTTATAGGGAGGGGGTATATGGGGTAATAGGAGGAGTTGTAGGGAGGGGGTATATGGGGTAATAGGAGGAGTTGTAGGGAGAGTTATATGGGGCAATAGGAGTAGTTATAGGGAGCGGTTATATGGTGTAATAGGAGGAGTTATAGGGAGCGGTTATATGGGGTAATAGGAGGAGTTATAGGGAGCGGTTATACGGGGTAAAAGGAGGAGTTATAGGGAGGGGGTGTATGGAAGTCCTTTTGGAGAGAGGTGACACTGTGAAACGAGCAGTGCGGGTAATTAAAGCTGCTCAGAGTTAATCTGTCCGTATTGTGTATGATTTCTATGTGCTGAGGACAATGTCTGTATGAGAGGCCGGTGCAGTGTGTCACCACGTGTGTGTGTCACCGCGTGTGTGTCACCATGTCACCGTCTCACATCCCTGCAGCACATTCTCAGAGCCGCTGATCTTGTCCGTCTGTCCCAACCTGTCTGTCCTGTAACCAGGGGACTGTCACTGATTTCTCTGAGACATAAAGAGGGGGGAGGGGAGGACAGGTTAGGTACTGAGAACAAGGGAGGGTGCTAAGGAGGAGAGGGGGAGGTTTGGGTGCTGAGGAGAAGAAGGGGAGGGTGTGTTGGGGGTTGGGGAGGAGAGGGGGGTTGGGGGTTGGGGAGGAGAGGGGGAGGGGGATTGGGGGTTGGGGAGGAGAGGGGGAGGGGGGGTTGGGGAGGGGAGGGGGGGCTGGGGGTTGGGTAGGAGAGGGGGTTGGGGGCCAGGGTATCCACCTTAAACTGATGGCCAACCCGGAGGAAACAAAAAAACTTCATTACTTGGCGATGTGCTGCGGTGGCGTCTCCCGACTTCCTGTCGCTGCAGTGGCGTCTCCCGACTTCCTGTCGCTGCGGTGGCGTCTCCCGACTTCCTGTTGCTGCGGCGGCGTCTCCCGACTTCCTGTCGCTGCGGTGGCGTCTCCCGACTTCCTGTCGCTGCGGTGGTGTCTCCCGACTTCCTGTCGCTGCGGTGGCGTCTCCCGACTTCCTGTCGCTGCGGTGGCGTCTCCCGACTTCCTGTCGCTGCGGCGGCGTCTCCCGACTTCCTGTCGCTGCGGCGGCGTCTCCCGACTTCCTGTCGCTGCGGCGGCGTCTCCCGACTTCCTGTCGCTGCGGTGGCGTCTCCCGACTTCCTGTCGCTGCGGTGGCGTCTCCCGACTTCCTGTCGCTGCGGCGGCGTCTCCCGACTTCCTGTCGCTGCGGTGGCGTCTCCCGACTTCCTGTCGCTGCGGCGGCGTCTCCTGACTTCCTGTCGCTGCGGTGGCGTCTCCCGACTTGCTGTCGCAACTCCCCCTCCAACTGCACAGAACATGGCGTCATATGACGGCGTGTTGCCATGGAAATGGAACGCTACGTGATGTCATGATGCTACGAGGGCGTCACGTTGCCACGGCAACGCCGCGTAGCGACATGTCAGAGGGGGAGGGAGAGTTAGGGGCTGCAGAAGAGAGAGGGAGGGTTGGGGGTTGTGAAGGAGAAGGGGAGGGAGGGTTGGGGGTTGCGAAGGAGAGGGGGAGGGAGGGTTGGGGGTTGCGAAGGAGAGGGGGAGGGAGGGTTGGGGACTGCAGAGGAGAGGGGGAGGTTTGGGGGTTGGGAAGGAGAAGGGGAGGGAGGGTTGGGGGTTGCGAAGGAGAGGGGGAGGGAGGGTTGGGGACTGCAGAGGACAGGGGGAGGTTTGGGGGCTGGGGAGCAGAGGGGGAGGGAGGGTTGGGAGCTGCGGAGTAGAGGGGGAGAGAGGGTTGGGAGCTGTGGAGGAGAGGGGATTGGGAGCTGTGGAGGAGAGGGGGAGAGAGGATTGGGAGCTGCGGAGGAGAGGGGGAGGTTTGGGGGCTGCAGAGGATGGGGGGAGAGGGGATTGGGAGCTGCGGAGGAGAGGGGGAGGTTTGGGGGCTGCGGAGGAGAAGGGGAGGTTTGAGGGCTACGGAGGATGGGGGGAGGGAGGGTTGGGGCTGCGGAGGAGAGGGGGAGGGAGGGTTGGGGCTGCAGAGGAGAAGGGGAGGGAGGGTTGGGGGCTGTGCAGGAGAGAGAATGGGAGGGAGGGTTGGGGGATGTGCAGGAGAGGGGGAGGGGGAGGATTGGGTGATGCGCAGGATAGGGGGAGGGAGGGACAGTTGGGAGCTGTGGAGGTGAGGGGGAGGAAGGGTTGGGGGCTGCAGAGGAGAGGAGGATGGAAGATTGGGGGGCTGCGGAGGGGAGGGTTAGGGGATGCGGAGGAGAAGGGGAGGGTTTGGTTGCTGCAGAGGAGAGGGAGAAGGAGGGTTGGTGGCTGCGGAGGAGAGGGGAGGGGGGAAGTGGATAAGAGGGAATGGAGGGTTGGGTCCTGGGGAGTGGAGGGAGGGTTGGGGAGTGAAGAAGGGGAGAGGGGAGAGGGGACATAAGGTGGGAGAGGAAGAAATGGAGAAGATAGGAGGGGTGAGGGAAAATGGAGGGAGATGGGATAGGGGGCAGGAAGGATTGGATGAGGGGGAGATAGGAGATGGGGGAGGTGAGGGAAAGGGGAGGAAGATAAGAGAGAGGGGAGGGGGAGGGTTAAGTGCTGGTGGAAGGGTGATAGGGAGAGATGGGGGAGGGGAGATAGGGAGAGATGGGGGAGGTGGGATAGGGAGAGATGAGGGAGGGGGGATAGGGAGAGATACGGGAGGGGGATAGGGAGAGATGGGGGAGGGGATAGGGAGAGATGGGGGAGGGGGATAGGGAGAGATGGGGGAGGGGATAGGGAGAGATAGGGAGGGGATAGGGAGAGATGGGGAGGGGGGATAGGGAGAGATGGGGGAGGGGGGATAGGGAGAGATGGGGAGGGGGGATAGGAAGAGATGGGGAGGGGGGATAGGGAGAGATGGGGGAGGGGGGAATAGGGAGAGATGGGGAGGGGGATAGGGAGAGATGGGGAGGGGGGATATGAAGAGATGGGGAGGGGGGATAGGGAGAGATGGGGAGGGGGGATAGGGAGAGATGGGGGATGGGTGATAGGGAGAGATGGTGGAGGGTAGAGAGAGATGGTGGAGGGGGATAGAGAGAGATGGTGGAGGGGGATAGAGAGAGATGGGGAGGGGGGATAGCAGAGATGGGGAGGGGGAGAGATGGGGGAGAGGGGATAGGAGAGATGGGGGAGGGGATAGGGAGAGATGGGGAGGGGGATAGGAAGAGATGGGGAGGGGGGATAGGGAGAGATGGGGGATGGGTAATAGGGAGAGTTGGTGGAGGGGATAGAGAGAGATGGTGGAGGGGGATAGAGAGAGATGGTGGAGGGGGATAGAGAGAGATGAAGGAGGGGGGATAGGGAGAGATGGGGGAGGGGGGAGAGATGGGGAGAGGGGATAGGGAGAGATGGGGGAGGGGATAGGGAGAGATGGGGAGGGGGGATAGGAAGAGTGGGAGGGGGATGGGTGGGGGGGGAGAGATGGGGGAGGGGGGATAGGGAGAGATGGGGGAGGGGGGATAGGGAAAGATGGGGAGGGGATGATAGGAAAAGATGGGGAGGGGGAATAGGGAGAGATGGGGAGGGGGAATAGGGAGAGATGGGGAGGGGGGATAGGGAGAGATGTGGGAGGGGGATAGGGAGAGATGGGGAGGGGGATAGGAAGAGATGGGGGAGGGGGATAGGGAGAGATGGGGAGGGGGGATAGGGAGAGATGGGGAGGGGGGATTGGGAGAGAATGGGGGAGGGGGGATAGGGAGAGATGGGAGGGGGGATAGGAAAAGATGAGGAGGGGGATAGGGAGAGATGGGGGAGGGGGGATAGGGAGAGATGGGGAGGGGGGATAGGAAAGATGAGGAGGGGGAATAGGGAGAGATGGGGAGGGGGGATAGGGAGATGGGGGAGGGGGGATAGGGAGAGATGGGGAGGGGGGATAGGAAAAGATGAGGAGGGGGAATAGGGAGAGATGGGGAGGGGGGATAGGGAGAGATGGGGGAGGGGGGATAGGGAGAGATGGGGAGGGGGATAGGAAGAGATGGGGAGGTGGGATAGGGAGAGATGGGGGAGGGGGGATAGGGAGAGTGGTGGAGGGGGATAGAGAGAGATGGGTGGAGGGGGATAGAGAGATGGGGAGGGGGGATAGGGAGAGATGGGGGAGGGGGATAGGGAGAGATGGGGGAGGGGGGATAGGGAAAGATGGGGGAGGGGGATAGGGAGAGATGGGGAGGGGGGATAGGAGAGATGGGGAGGGGGGAAGGGAGAGATGGGGGAGGGGGGATAGGGAGAGATGGTGGAGGGGGATAGAGAGAGATGGTGGAGGGGGATAGAGAGATGGGGGAGGGGGGATAGGGAGAGATGGGGGAGGGGGGATAGGAGAGATGGGGGAGGGGGGATAGGGAGAGATGGGGGAGAGGGGATAGGGAGAGATGGGGAGGGGGGATAGGAAGAGTGGGGAGGGGGATAGGGAGAGATGGGGGAGGGGGGGATAGGGAGAGATGGGGGAGGGGGGATAGGAGAGATGGGGGAGGGGGGATGGGAGAGATGGGGAGGGGGGATAGGAGAGATGGGGGAGGGGGATAGGGAGAGATGGGGGGGGGATAGGGAGAGTGGGGTGGTGATAGGGGAGATGGTGGAGGGGGATAGAGAGGGGAGGGGGGATAGAGAGAGATGGGGGAGGGGGGATAGGGAGAGATGGGGAGGGGAGATAGGTTGAGGATGGGGAGGGGGGTTAGGGAGAGTGGGGAGGGGGGGTGGGGTGTGGGGAGGGGGGATAGGGTGAGATGGTGGAGGGGGATAGGGAGAGATGGGGGAGGGGGGATAGGGAGTGTGGTGGGGGTTTGAGAGAGTGGGGGAGGGGGGATAGGGTTAGATGGGGAGGGGGGTTAGGGAGAGATGGTGGAGGGGGATATGGGAGATGGGGGTGGGGGGTTAGGGGAGATGGTGGAGGGGGGATAGGGAGAGATGGGGAGGGGGGATTGGGAGAGTTGGTGGAGGGGGTATAGGGAGAGATGGGGAGGGGGGTTGGGAGAGATGGGGGGGGGGATAGGGAGTGTTGGGGGAGGGGGGATAGGGAGAGTGGGGTGGGGGGATAGGGAGAGATGGGGGAGGGGGATAGGGAGATGGGGGAGGGGGGATAGGGAGAGATGGGGGGAGGGGGGATAGGGAGAGATGGGGAGGGGGGATAGGGAGAGATGGGGGAGGGGGGATAGGGAGAGATGGGAGGGGGGATAGGAAAAGATGAGGAGGGGGAATAGGGAGAGATGGGGAGGGGGGATAGGGAGATGTGGGGAGGGGGGATAGGGAGAGATGGGGAGAGGGGATAGGGAGAGATGGGGAGGGGGGATAGAAGAGATGGGGAGGGGGATAGGGAGAGATGGGGGTGGGGGGATAGGGAGAGATGGGGGAGGGGGGATAGGGAGAGATGGGGGAGGGGGGATAGGAAAGATGGGGAGGGGGATAGGGAGAGATGGGGAGGGGGGATAGGGAGAGTTGGGGATGGATGATAGGGAGAGATGGTGGAGGGGATAGAGAGGGGAGGGGGGATAGAGGAGATGGGGGAGGGGGGATAGGGAGAGATGGGGGAGGGGGGATAGGGAGAGATGGGGGAGGGGAGATAGGTAGAGATGGGGAGGGGGGATAGGGAGAGATGGGGAGGGGGGGGTAGGGAGAGATGGGAGGGGGGATAGGGAGAGATGGTGGAGGGGGATAGGGAGAGATGGGGAGGGGGGATAGGGAGAGATGGAGGGGGGATAGAGAGAGATGGGGTAGGGGGGATAGGGAGAGATGGGGAGGGGGGATAGGGAGAGATGGTGGAGGGGGATTGGAGAGATGGGGGAGGGGGGATAGGGAGAGATGGAGGAGGGGGGATTGGAGAGATGGGAGGGGGGATAGGGAGAGATGGAGGAGGGGGGATAGGGAGAGATGGGGAGGGGGGATAGGAGAGATGGGGGAGGGGGATAGGGAGATGGGGGAGGGGGATAGGGAGAGATGGGGGAGGGGGGATAGGGAGAGATGGGGAGGGGGGATAGGGAGAGATGGGGGAGGGGGGATAGGGAGAGATGGGGAGGGGGATAGGAAAGATGAGGAGGGGGGAATAGGGAGAGATGGGGAGGGGGGATAGGGAGAGATGGGGGAGGGGGGATAGGGAGAGATGGGGAGGGGGATAGGAAAAGATGGGGAGGGGGGATAGGGAGAGATGGGGGAGGGGGGATAGGGAGAGATGGTGGAGGGGGATAGAGAGAGATGGTGGAGGGGGATAGAGAGAGATGGGGAGGGGGGATAGGGAGAGATGGGGGAGGGGGGATAGGGAGAGATGGGGGAGGGGGGATAGGGAGAGATGGGGGAGAGGGGATAGGGAGAGATGGGGAGGGGGGATAGGAGAGATGGGGAGGGGGGATAGGGAGAGATGGGGGAGGGGGGGATAGGGAGAGATGGGGGAGGGGGGGATAGGGAGAGATGGGGGAGGGGGGATAGGAAAGATGGGGAGGGGGATAGGGAGAGATGGGGAGGGGGGATAGGGAGAGATGGGGATGGATGATAGGAGAGATGGTGGAGGGGGATAGAGAGGGGAGGGGGATAGGGAGAGATGGGGGAGGGGGGATAGGGAGAGATGGGGGATGGGAGATAGGTAGAGATGGGGAGGGGGGATAGGGAGAGATGGGGAGGGGGGTAGGGAGAGATGGGGAGGGGGGATAGGGAGAGATGGTGGAGGGGGATAGGGAGAGATGGGGGAGGGGGGATAGGGAGAGATGGAGGGGGGATAGAGAGAGATGGGGAGGGGGGATAGGGAGAGATGGGGAGGGGGGATAGGGAGAGATGGTGGAGGTGGATATGGAGAGATGGGGGAGGGGGGATAGGGGAGAGATGGAGGAGGGGGGATAGGGAGAGATGGGGGAGGGGGGATAGGGAGAGATGGAGGAGGGGGATAGGGAGAGATGGGGAGGGGGGATAGGGAGAGATGGGGGAGGGGGGATAGGGAGAGTTGGGGGAGGGGGGATAGGGAGAGATGGGGAGGGGGGATAGGGAGAGATGGGGGAGGGGGGATAGGAGAGATGGGGAGGGGGGATAGGGAGAGATGGGGGAGGGGGGATAGGGAGAGATGGGAGGGGGGATAGGAGGATGGGGGAGGGGGGATAGGAGAGATGGGGGAGGGGGGATAGGGAGAGATGGTGGAGGGGGATAGGGAGAGATGGGGGAGAGAGGGTTGGAGGGTGAGTGAGAGGAGAAAGGGTTTGTGATGGATATGGAGAGAGAGGAGGGGGGATAGGGAGAGATGGGGGAGGGGGGATAGGGAGAGATGGGGGAGGGGGGATAGGGAGAGATGGGGGAGGGGGGGGATAGGGAGAGATGGGAGGGGGGATAGGGAGAGATGGGGGAGGGGGGATAGGGAGAGATGGGGGAGGGGGGATAGGGAGAGATGGTGGAGGGGGGATAGGAGAGATGGGGGAGAGGGTTGGAGGGTGAGTGAGAGGAGAAAGGGGTTTGTGATGGATATGGAGAGAGGGGAGGGGGGATAGGGAGAGATGGGAGGGGGGATAGGGAGAGATGGGGGAGGGGGATAGGGAGAGATGGGGAGGGGGGATAGGAAGAGAGGGGAGGGAAGCCAGGGATGGAGTGTAAAAGTGCTGAGAAAAGAGAGGAGGAGAAAGACTACTGGAGATGTAGAGAGGGGGGGAAGAGGTAACTGGGGGGGAGCTGGGGAGGGAGAGAGGGTGAGGGAATTAAGGGGGGAGAGAGGAGGGAGGAAGGAGAGATGGGGGCGGAAGAAAGGGAGAAAGAGCAAAGGAAGGGTTGGGTGCTGGGGAGAGAGGGGAGAGAATGCTGGGGAAGAGGGGAGGGAGGGTTTAGTGCTGGGCAGGGAAAGGGGAGGAATAGAGGGGAGGGCAGGATGGGTAATGGGGAGGGTTTAGTGCTGGGCAGGGAAAGGGGAGGAATAGAGGGGAGGGCAGGATGGGTAATGCTGAGAAAGAGAGGAGAAAGGTCTGGGTGCTGGGGAGTGAGAGGGGGGGGGGGTTGATGCTGAGAAGGAGAGGGGAGAGGGGGGGTTTGGTGCCGGGGAGAGAGGATTAAATTTTGGAGAACAGAGAGGGGGAGAGCGATGGGTGCTGGGAGGGAGGGTTAAGTGCTGATGTGGGAGAGGTGGGGAGTGTTGGGTGCTGGGAGGGAGGGTTAGGTGCTGATGTGGGAGAGATGGGAAGTGTTGGGTGCTGGGAGGGAGGGTTACGTGCTGATGTGGGAGAGGTGGGAGAGCGTTGGGTGCTGGGAGGGAGGGTTACGTGCTAATGTGGGAGAGGTGGGAGAGCGTTGGGTGCTGGGAGGGAGGGTTACGTGCTGATGTGGGAGAGGTGGGAGAGGTGGGAGAGGTGGGAGAGGTGGGAGAGCGTTGGGTGCTGGGAGGGAGGGTTACGTGCTGATGTGGGAGAGGTGGGGAGTGCTGGGTGCTGGGAGGGAGGGTTACGTGCTGATGTGGGAGATGTGGGGAGTGCTGGGTGCTGGGAGGGAGGGTTACGTGCTGATGTGGGAGAGGTTTGCATTACAGGTGGTTTAAGCTGCAGGAGGAAGTGAAATGTTTAATTGTCAGTTACTGAAGCAACCAGGAAACAGAGAGCGAGGGAGAGACAGAGAGAGACAGAGAGAGCGAGGGAGAGAGACAGAGAGAGACAGAGAGAGCGAGGGAGAGAGAGGGAGAGAGACACGGAGAGACAAAGGGAGAGAGAGACATAGAGAGAGAGGGAGAGACAGAGGAAGAGACAGAGGGAGAGAGTGAGGGGGAGAGAGAGACAGAGAGACGGAGAGAGGGAGAGAGAGAGAGAGAGAAAGAGAGACAGAGAAAGGCAAGAGAGGCACAGAAAGAGGGAGAAAGAGAGAGAGAAGAGAGAGAGTGTATATTGAGGGAGAAGAGAGAGAGAGATACTGTATATTGAGGGAGAAGAGAGAGAGAGAGATACTGTATATTGAGAGAGAAGAGAGAGTGAGATACTGTATATTGAGAGAGAAGAGAGAGTGAGATACTGTATATTGAGAGAGAAGAGAGAGAGAGATACTGTATATTGAGAGAGAAGAGAGAGTGAGATACTGTATATTGAGGGAGAAGAGAGAGAGAGATACTGTATATTGAGGGAGAAGAGAGAGAGAGATACTGTATATTGAGAGAGAAGAGAGAGTGAGATACTGTATATTGAGGGAGAAGAGAAAGAGAGATACTGTATATTGAGGGAGAAGAGAAAGAGAGATACTGTATATTGAGAGAGAAGAGAGAGTGAGCACAATTACAGGTGCAGCAGCCCTGACGCTACAAAGGAGGAGACTGTCCAGAGACGCACATTACAGGTGAGAGAGACAGACTCCTAAGAGAGAAAGAGACACAGACTTCTGAGAGAGAGACATACTGCTGGCAGAAAGAACGAGAGATCGACTCCAGACAGAGGGAGATAGAGTCCTGGGAGAGAGAGAGTTTCCTGTGTGAGACAGCGAGAGACCGACTGCAGACAGAGGGAGATAGAGTCCTGGGAGAGAGAGAGTTTCCTGGGTGAGACAGCGAGAAACCGACTGCAGACAGAGAGATATAGAGACCTGGGAGAGAGAGAGTTTCCTGTGTGAGACAGCTTGAGACTCCTCAGATTTGGTGAATTTGTTTGACACAAATACAAGGTAAAGTGACACTTTCGTTACAATGTGACGGGATCCCTCGTTGTGATGTGACGTGTCATTACAATGTGACGGGATCCCTCGTTGTGATGTGACGTGTCATTACAATGTGACGGGATCCCTCGTTGTGATGTGATGTGTCATTACAATGTGACGGGATCCCTCGTTGTGATGTGACGTGTCATTTCAATGTGACGGGATCCCTCGTTGTGATGTGACGTGTCATTACAATGTGACAGGATCCCTCTTTGTAATGTGACGGGATCCCTCGTTGTGATGTGACGTGTCTTTACAATGTGACAGATCCCTCGTTGTGATGTGACATGTCGTTACAATGTGATGGATCCCTCGTTGTAATGTGATGGGATCCCTCGTTGTGATGTGATGTTACAATGTGACAGATCCCTCGTTGTGATGTGACGTGACGTTACAATGTGACGGGATCCCTCATTGTGATATGACGTTACAATGTGACGGGATCCCTCGTTGTGATGTGACGTGAAGTTACTATGTGACGGGATCCCTCGTTGTGACGTGACGTTACTATGTGACGGGATCCCTCGTTGTGATGTGACGTTACAATGTGACGGGATCCCTCATTGTGACATGACGTTACAATGTGACGGGATCCCTCATTGTGACATGACGTTACAATGTGACGGGATCCCTCGTTGTGATGTGATGTGACATTACAATGTGACGGGATCCCTCATTGTGACATGACGTTAAAATTTGACAGGATCCCTCGTTGTGATGTGACATTACAATGTGACAGATCCCTCTTTGTGATGGGACATTACAATGTGACAGGATCCCTCGTTGTGATGTGACATTACAATGTGACAGATCCGTCCTTGTGATGTGACGTTACAATGACAGATCCCTCCTTGTGATGTGACGTTACAATGTGACAGATCCCACCTTGTGATGTGACGTTACAATGTGACGGGATCCCTCCTTGTGATGTGACGTTACAATGTGATGGGATCCCTCGTTGTGATGTGATGTTACAATGTGACGGGATCCCTCGTTGTGATGTGATGTTACAATGTGATGGGATCCCTCGTTGTGATGTGATGTTATTATGTGACGGGATCAATCGTTGTGATGTGAAGTTACTATGTGACGGGATCCCTCGTTGTGATGTGATGTTACTATGTGACGGGATCCCTCCTTGTGATGTGACGTTACTATGTGACGGGATCCCTCGTTGTGATGTGACGTTACTATGTGACGGGATCCCTCGTTGTGACGTGAAGTTACTATGTGACGGGATCCCTCGTTGTGACGTGATGTTACTATGTGACGGGATCCCTCGTTGTGATGTGACGTTACAATGTGACGGGATCCCTCATTGTGACATGAAGTTACAATGTGACGGGATCCCTCGTTGTGACATGACGTTACAATGTGACGGGATCCCTCGTTGTGATGTGATGTGACATTACAATGTGACGGGATCCCTCATTGTGACATGACGTTACAATGTGACAGGATCCCTCGTTGTGATGTGACATTACAATGTGACAGATCCCTCCTTGTGATGGGACATTACAATGTGACAGGATCCCTCGTTGTGATGTGACGTGTCATTACAATGTGACAGATCCCTCGTTGTGATGTGATGTGACGTTACTATGTGACGGGATCCCTCGTTGTGATGTGACATTACAATGTGACAGATCCGTCCTTGTGATGTGACGTTACAATGACAGATCCCTCCTTGAGATGTGACGTGACGTTACAATGTGACAGATCCCACCTTGTGATGTGACGTTACAATGTGACGGGATCCCTCCTTGTGATGTGACGTTACAATGTGATGGGATCCCTCGTTGTGATGTGATGTTACAATGTGACGGGATCCCTCGTTGTGATGTGATGTTACAATGTGACGGGATCCCTCGTTGTGATGTGATGTTATTATGTGACGGGATCCCTCGTTGAGATGTGAAGTTACTATGTGACGGGATCCCTCGTTGTGATGTGATGTTACTATGTGACGGGATCCCTCCTTGTGATGTGACGTTACTATGTGACGGGATCCCTCGTTGTGATGTGACGTTACTATGTGACGGGATCCCTCGTTGTGACGTGAAGTTACTATATGACGGGATCCCTCGTTGTGATGTGACGTTACTATGTGACGGGATCCCTCGTTGTGATGTGACGTGATGTTACAATGTGATGGGCTTCCTTGTTGTGATGTGACAATACTATGTGACGGGATCCCCCGTTGTGACAGAGAGAGACAGAGAGAGCGAGGGAGAGAGACAGAGAGAGACAGAGAGAGCGAGGGAGAGAGACAGAGAGAGACAGAGAGAGACAGAGAGAGCGAGGGAGAGAGAGGGAGAGAGACACGGAGAGACAAAGGGAGAGAGAGACATAGAGAGAGAGGGAGAGACAGAGGAAGAGACAGAGGGAGAGAGTGAGGGAGAGAGAGAGACAGAGAGACGGAGAGAGGGAGAGAGAGAGAGAGAAAGAGAGACAGAGAAAGGCAGGAGAGACACAGAAAGAGGGAGAAAGAGAGAGAGAAGAGAGAGAGTGAATATTGAGGGAGAAGAGAGAGAGAGATACTGTATATTGAGGGAGAAGAGAGAGTGAGATACTGTATATTGAGGGAGAAGAGAGAGAGAGAGATACTGTATATTGAGAGAGAAGAGAGAGAGAGATACTGTATATTGAGAGAGAAGAGAGAGTGAGATACTGTATATTGAGGGAGAAGAGAGAGAGAGATACTGTATATTGAGAGAGAAGAGAGAGAGAGATACTGTATATTGAGAGAGAAGAGAGAGTGAGATACTGTATATTGAGAGAGAAGAGAGAGAGAGATACTGTATATTGAGAGAGAAGAGAGAGTGAGATACTGTATATTGAGGGAGAAGAGAGAGAGAGATACTGTATATTGAGAGAGAAGAGAGAGTGAGATACTGTATATTGAGAGAGAAGAGAGAGTGAGCACAATTACAGGTGCAGCAGCCCTGACGCTACAAAGGAGGAGACTGTCCAGAGACGCACATTACAGGTGAGAGAGACAGACTCCTAAGAGAGAAAGAGACACAGACTTCTGAGAGAGAGACATACTGCTGGCAGAAAGAACGAGAGATCGACTCCAGACAGAGGGAGATAGAGTCCTGGGAGAGAGAGAGTTTCCTGTGTGAGACAGCGAGAGACCGACTGCAGACAGAGGGAGATAGAGTCCTGGGAGAGAGAGAGTTTCCTGTGTGAGACAGCTTGAGACTCCTCAGATTTGGTGAATTTGTTTGACACAAATACAAGGTAAAGTGACACTTTCGTTACAATGTGACGGGATCCCTCGTTGTGATGTGACGTGTCATTACAATGTGACGGGATCCCTCGTTGTGATGTGATGTGTCATTACAATGTGACGGGATCCCTCGTTGTGATGTGACGTGTCATTTCAATGTGACGGGATCCCTCGTTGTGATGTGACGTGTCATTACAATGTGACGGGATCCCTCGTTGTGATGTGACGTGTCATTACAATGTGACAGGATCCCTCTTTGTAATGTGACGGGATCCCTCGTTGTGATGTGACGTGTCTTTACAATGTGACAGATCCCTCGTTGTGATGTGACATGTCGTTACAATGTGATGGATCCCTCGTTGTAATGTGATGGGATCCCTCGTTGTGATGTGATGTTACAATGTGACAGATCCCTCGTTGTGATGTGACGTGACGTTACAATGTGACGGGATCCCTCATTGTGATATGATGTTACAATGTGACGGGATCCCTCGTTGTGATGTGACGTGAAGTTACTATGTGACGGGATCCCTCGTTGTGACGTGACGTTACTATGTGACGGGATCCCTCGTTGTGATGTGACGTTACAATGTGACGGGATCCCTCATTGTGACATGACGTTACAATGTGACGGGATCCCTCGTTGTGATGTGATGTGACATTACAATGTGACGGGATCCCTCATTGTGACATGACGTTAAAATTTGACAGGATCCCTCGTTGTGATGTGACATTACAATGTGACAGATCCCTCTTTGTGATGGGACATTACAATGTGACAGGATCCCTCGTTGTGATGTGACGTGTCATTACAATGTGACAGATCCCTCGTTGTGATGTGATGTGACGTTACTATGTGACGGGATCCCTCGTTGTGATGTGACATTACAATGTGACAGATCCGTCCTTGTGATGTGACGTTACAATGACAGATCCCTCCTTGTGATGTGACGTTACAATGTGACAGATCCCACCTTGTGATGTGACGTTACAATGTGACGGGATCCCTCCTTGTGATGTGACGTTACAATGTGATGGGATCCCTCGTTGTGATGTGATGTTACAATGTGACGGGATCCCTCGTTGTGATGTGATGTTACAATGTGATGGGATCCCTCGTTGTGATGTGATGTTATTATGTGACGGGATCAATCGTTGTGATGTGAAGTTACTATGTGACGGGATCCCTCGTTGTGATGTGATGTTACTATGTGACGGGATCCCTCCTTGTGATGTGACGTTACTATGTGACGGGATCCCTCGTTGTGATGTGACGTTACTATGTGACGGGATCCCTCGTTGTGACGTGAAGTTACTATGTGACGGGATCCCTCGTTGTGACGTGACGTTACTATGTGACGGGATCCCTCGTTGTGATGTGACGTTACAATGTGACGGGATCCCTCATTGTGACATGAAGTTACAATGTGACGGGATCCCTCGTTGTGACATGACGTTACAATGTGACGGGATCCCTCGTTGTGATGTGATGTGACATTACAATGTGACGGGATCCCTCATTGTGACATGACGTTACAATGTGACAGGATCCCTCGTTGTGATGTGACATTACAATGTGACAGATCCCTCCTTGTGATGGGACATTACAATGTGACAGGATCCCTCGTTGTGATGTGACGTGTCATTACAATGTGACAGATCCCTCGTTGTGATGTGATGTGACGTTACTATGTGACGGGATCCCTCGTTGTGATGTGACATTACAATGTGACAGATCCGTCCTTGTGATGTGACGTTACAATGACAGATCCCTCCTTGAGATGTGACGTGACGTTACAATGTGACAGATCCCACCTTGTGATGTGACGTTACAATGTGACGGGATCCCTCCTTGTGATGTGACGTTACAATGTGATGGGATCCCTCGTTGTGATGTGATGTTACAATGTGACGGGATCCCTCGTTGTGATGTGATGTTACAATGTGACGGGATCCCTCGTTGTGATGTGATGTTATTATGTGACGGGATCCCTCGTTGAGATGTGAAGTTACTATGTGACGGGATCCCTCGTTGTGATGTGATGTTACTATGTGACGGGATCCCTCCTTGTGATGTGACGTTACTATGTGACGGGATCCCTCGTTGTGATGTGACGTTACTATGTGACGGGATCCCTCGTTGTGACGTGAAGTTACTATATGACGGGATCCCTCGTTGTGATGTGACGTTACTATGTGACGGGATCCCTCGTTGTGATGTGACGTGATGTTACAATGTGATGGGCTTCCTTGTTGTGATGTGACAATACTATGTGACGGGATCCCCCGTTGTGATGTGACATGACGTTATTGTGACGGGATACCTCGCTGTGATGTGACGTTACAATGGGACAGGATCCCTCGTTGTGATGTGACGTTACTTTGTGATGGGATCCCTTGTTGTGATGTGACGTGACGTTACAATGTGACGGGATCCCTCGTTGTGATGTGACATGACGTTACAATGTGACGGGATCCCTCGTTGTGATGTCATGTGTCATTACAATATGATGGGATTCCTCATTATGATGTGACTTGACGTTACAATGTGACAGATCCCTCCTTGTGATCTGACATGTCATTACAATGTGGCGGGATCCCTCGTTATAATGTGACATGTCGTTACAATGTCACGGGATCCCTCGTAATGATGTGACATGTCGTTAGAATGTGACGGGATCTTTCCTTGTGATCCCTACAATGTGATCCGCCGTTATTTATTTATTATTTATTATTTATTTCTTTATAATATGTTACCAGGAAGTAATACATTGAGAGTTACCTCTCGTTTTCAGTATGTCCTGGGCACAGATGCGGTGACGTCACCGCTCATGCACTCAGGCAGACGGATCAGAACGGAGGGGGGGCGCACACACGCTGCAATACTCTTGCTAAAGCCTGAGCTTTTTCATGGCTTTGCAGGGTATGCAGCGGGCGCGATTTGGGGGCGTGGCAATGAAAATTTGGAGGCGTGTCAATGACGTTCCGGCGGGGACGTCACTTTCCTACCTCACATCCCGATGCCATCGCGCAAAAAATCACTTGTCTCTGTCTTCTTGAATTTCGCGCCGTTGTGAGCCCCGTCTGATGTGCGCGCTGGCGCCATCTATAGGCATCCTCGAAGAGGACAATAGATGTGATCGCGCAGCGTGCGTGCGTCGCCCTCCGCTCCGCCTGAGTAAGTATAGGCGCAGCCTTACGTGCCAAGTATCATTTGGACCTCTCCCCAGCGCCTCTTTATTCCTTCTGACCTTTATGCATGAGAAGATTGGTAAAATCTGGGGGGACTTTTCCTTTGTGCTACAAAGTGCCCCATAGCGAGTGCTTTAAACGTGAAAGAAAATCACAAGCGTTAAAATGAAAGCATCGCGCGTCAATCTGCGCTGGTGCCACTTACTTGGAACACAAGTCCTTGATAGAAAGGCAGCAGCCGGTTGGTAAATGCAGATAGAAGTAGCCCTATCTTCTCTAAAGGAAACAATTAAAAGATTTGTAGTCATTCAGACCCCGGGATGTACCGTGTCTAAGGTGTTAGGTCCAAAATGTTTTGCGTTGTAATAAACTTCTTTCTATATAACACCGTCGCAGTCCTTTGATTTGCTCAATTCCGCATGAGTCTGAGGGATGAAACAGTGTGTTTAAAGTCTGCACAGCGAGTAATCAGGACGGTGCTTTCTGATGTATTATTTATCCTACTCTTATGTTCAATAAATCTAGTCTTTAAACTCCTGTTCGTTTTGCCCACGTACATCAGACCACGGGCTTTTTATGATATACACAACGTGTGGTGGTGCAGCTAATCCTATTAGTTATTTGGGAATTTTGCACCACTCCTTGGGTGACCAAATTAATTACCTGTCATGAGATTATTGCACACCGAACTGTTGAAACACTTCAAACATCCTGGTTTCGGGTCACTGAGAAAATGAGATACTGTATAGTGTTCCTTATCTGCCTGAATAAGAATATCCTGGAGGTTTTCGCCTCTTTGGTACAGTATGCAAACCTAGGGACTCCTTTGCTGATCGGACATAGTGTTATATCTGCTTGCAGAACCCTCCAATGTTTCTGAATGATTTTTTTTAACAATTTACTCGCTGTTGTATATTTGCTCACAAATGTCATTTTTTCTGACTCAGCTTGTAGGTTATCTTTTTGTTGTACCTTATTTAGGGCTTTTTCTGCGTTGGATCATTTATGTCCACGAGCCAAAAACCTGGTTTTCAGTCCCTTCAGTTTTTCTCCAGTTGTTCAGGTCTATCGGCAATCCTGCTAGCTCTAATCCTTTGCGAATAAGGTAACATTATTTTTAATGAATTAGGGTGGAAACTGGAACCATGTGAAGTTGAGTTCGTATCTGTGGGCTTTCTGAATAAGTCTGTATGCAATTCATATCCGTCATACTTGATTAGTACATCTAAATAATATATTCTGCTGCAGTTATTGGTAAACTTAACCTGTGTTGGTAATGTTCCTAAATATGTGAAGAACTCAACTAACTCATCATCCGTTCCCTCCAAAATGATGAATAAGTCATCTATATAACAAAAATAGAAGAGCATTTTTCCATAATATTGTTTGTTCAGCATGTACTTTTCTTCAAAATTAGACATATATATAAATTGGCATAAGAGGGTGACACATTGCTCCCCATTGCTGTACTCATGATCTGTAAGTAGTAATTGGTTTCAAATCTGAAATAATTCTTGTGCAAGATGAAGTGCAACAGGAGTATGATAAAATCGACTGGTGGGTCTGCTGTGTGACGTGCCTCTAATTTCTCTCTGACCATATTGAGACCATCAGTGTGAGGGATAATGGTATAGAGACTGGTAACATCCATGGTGACCAGTAATATCTCTTTATCCTGTATTTGTAAAGACCTGATTTTATCCGGAAAATCCAAAGTGTCTTTAATGTAGGATCTGCCCTTTGTCACTAATTATTATTTATAAAATATTTTACTAGGAAGTTATACATTGAGAGTTACCTCTCGTTTTCATGTATGTCCTGGGCAAAAAGATATAGCACTGGACGTCTTGGTTGATTCATTGTCAAAAACTCTTTTTCTGTCTCTGTGAGCCATGAATTCCCTAATCCTAGCAACAGAATCTGTTCAATCTCTTTCTGACATGAGTTTGTGGGGTTGTGTAATAATTAAACATAACAATTCTCATCTGCAAATTGTTTGTAGGCCTCAGCCCTGTATCACTCATAGTTCTGCAGAACTAACGCCCCACCTTTTTAGTATCACTTTCGGATGATCAACCAATTGTTGTATGCTCTTTGTTTGACCTTTAATCACGTTATAATGGATGTGATGCTTATTTTTAAAATAAGAATTAACATCTGTTTTGACTAAATTCATAAAAGCCTGCACTGCCGGATCCTTCGCAGGAGGTACAGAATCAGATGAAAGTCTACATACCATTTCTTAGTGGTGGAAACCCGAGGGGCTGATTGTGGCTGTTGTTGTTGCGCCCGGTATCCTATTGGAGAAAAAAAAATTTAAAATGTAATTTCCTTTCCAATTGAAAAAATTCTACTTCTAAATCAAATGTGTTAGCAGTGGTGGGGGGTACGAAAGAGGGGCCCCCTGGACAGAACTTCTAATTCTACTTTGGAAAGGGAGTAGTCAGAGAGATTAATGACAAGACTCTGCGCACTATTTATTGATGGGATCTGAGGATCGGTGGGGTCCGTGGGTTTACGTCTCCCACTCCTGGTCTTTTGTCTTTTTTCTATGTAGTTGTCCCCCGTCCTCCTCCTAAAGAAGAACTGGAGGTTCCTGGTATCTGTACGTGTGCCATCAGCAGGTGAACTCGCCTCTGAGTCACTGGGGTTAACGCCTCCTCTCTTTTGCAGGCTCTTCCCCCTTCCTATTACTGAGAATCTGCTACGCCTCTCTTGTCTCGTCCACTGATAAACAGAGTTATCTTTATAATCTGCGACTACTTTTTTTGAACTTCTGTTTTTTTAAATGGACTAAATCGTCCTTAAACTTTTGTAGACGGATTTTAAGCTCATCTAAGAGCTGCACAGTAATTTCACTTTGATGAGTGTGCACGATGGTGATCTCGAGCTTTAATGTCTCATGTCTAGTGGTGGACAGCTGTTTTCCTACCTCCTCAATGACTAATACCATCAAATCCAAAGAAGCTTTATTTAATATTTTGCACCACTTCTCTCAGAACTCCTGGCTCTCAATTCCAATGGTTGGACGATTACGGATCCTAAATCCTCTGGGAGACGTCTCTGTTTGTACTATTCAATGTATTGCCATGTGAGAAACATTCTATTTCTTTTCTATTCAATTTTTCCAAATCTCTTAAGTAATCGGTTGGTCTGTCTGGACCAAACGCCCCTTCAGGAGTAGATTTAAACAAAATACTGTACTATTGATCTCCTCCCCATTGAAGGTTTTAATCTCAGCCTTGTGAGTAAATCCAAAAGACAGATTTCCGAGCCCTTCCATAAAGTAAAGCCTTTCCACTTGAACCCCAAACACGGAAGCAAGATTTCCTGACATGCTAATAAGGAGAATAACATTGGACTAATCAGAGGGGGGCAAATGGGGGGCAGCTGGTGGTAATTTCCACGTATAATGGATTTTGGATGGGGGTATATATACTGGGCTTATCCTCAGTTGTTACATGCCTAGTCACTTGATATTGACCTGTTCAGATCGAAACGTTGTGTGGCACAAATAAATAGCTTTATTATCAAATACGCAGAGTATTGCATCCATTTTTCTTTAGTTATATAGCGCCATTAAGGTACATCGCGCTTCGCAGCAGTAATACAAGTGACAATCATATAGATCAGGGGTGTGCAAAGTTTTTTTTGCTGTGCCCCCCCCCCCATCTCTGTGTGCTGGCCTCAGCGCTCGCATCCCCTCTCCAGTGACCTGGCGACATCATTTGACATGCGTTACCATGACGACGCATCACGTCACATGACCCCGCAGCGTCCTTTGACGCCACATTGTCATGGCGATGTGACCAGAAGCCGAATCCCGGTAAGTTGAGGTTGCAGAGGCCTCGCACGGTCCCTCGGCATTTAATTTAAATGCCTCGGGGCAGAGGGTGGGGCCTCGGCAACCGCCCGTGCCCCCCCAGAAAAATCCTGTGCACCCCGGATATAGATAACAAACAATATAGATAAAACATAACGGGGAGACGTGCGTCAGACATTAAAGTAACATTTAGGAAAAGGAGTCCCTGCTCCGAAGAGCTTACAATCTAATTGGTTGGTCAGAAGGATGTACAGAGACATTAGGAGGGCGTTCTGGTAAGCACGTCTGCCAGGGGCCAAGGTTTATGTATGCGGTGTAAAACTATCACTCATAGAGATACTCATATGCTTCCTTAAGCTGGTGTGTTTTGAGTTGGGTCTCCCTCTTGGTCCCCTCATTGTGGTGGGATAGCTTCTCTTGTTGTGATGTGACGGATACCCTCATTGTTGTGTGATGGATCCTCTCATTGTGGTGTGATTGTTCCTCTCATTGTGATGAGTTCCCTCGTGGTGATGTGACAGGTCCTCTTGTGATGTGACAGGTTCCCTTCATTGTGATGTGACAGGTTCCCCTCGTTTTGATGTGATGGGTCCTCTCATTGTCGTGTGACGGGTCCCATCATTGTGATATGATATCACATTCAAAAGGTAGCTAAAACCTGTTGTTTTTTTCCTCCACAATATAACAAAGATACACCCTTTCCTCTCATTGTGATGAGTTCCCTCGTGGTGATGTGACAGGTCCTCTTGTGATGTGACAGGTTCCCCTCGTTTTGATGTGATGGGTCCTCTCATTGTCGTGTGACGGGTCCCATCATTGTGATATGATATCACATTCAAAAGGTAGCTAAAACCTGTTGTTCTTTTCCTCCACAATATAACAAAGATACACCCTTTCCTCTGTTACTCGACTGCTAAAACTCTGACTCAGGCCCTCATTCTCTCCCGTCTTGATTACTGTAACCTCCTGCCTCTCACCTGTCTCCCCTACAATCTATCCTAAATGCTGCTGCCAGAATCACTCTACTCTTTCCTAGATCTGTCTCAGCGTCTCCCCTCATGAAATCCCTCTCCTGGCTTCCGATCAAATCCCGCATCTCACACTCCATTCTTCTCCTCACTTTTAAAGCTTTACACTCTTCTGCCCCTCCTTACATCTCAGCCCTAATTTCTCGCTCTTCACCATCCCGACTCTTGCATTCTGCTCAAGGATACCTTCTCTCTACCCCCTTTGTATCCAAAGCCCTCTTCCGCCTTAAACCTTTCTCACCGACTGCCCCTCATCTCTGGAAGGCCCTTCCCCTCAGTACCCGACTAGCACCCTCTCGATCCACCTTTAAGACCCACCTGCTTAAGGAAGCATATGAGTAGCTCCGTGGCTAATACTATACACCTCATACATAAACCTTGGCCCCTTACAGATGCATTTCCCAGAACGCCCTCCTATTGTCTCTATACATTCTTCCTACCAACCAATTAGATTGTAAGCTCTTCGGAGCAGGGACTTCTTTTCCTAAATGTTACTTTTATGTCTGAAGCACTTATTCCCATTATGTGATATTTATATTATTTGTTATTTATATGATTGTTGCGTGTATTCCTGCTGTGACGCGCTATGTACATTAATGACGCTATATACTGTAAATAAAGACGTACTGTAGATGGACGTTCACAGAGGTACACAATTTGGAGACGTTTATAAGGTGAAATTATAATAAGGCTTTATTGTGCCTTTTCCTTTTCATCGGAAAATCCATCCAAACATAGGGGGGGGGGGAACAAAGCTTCCATTCACTTGGGAGTATTTCTAGTGAAATCCTATGCAATTAGTTCACATCTCCATTAGTTAAGCATTTCTCCCAACCCCAAACATATAGCATGAAATAAGCAGATATTAGCAGTCTCTTAAAAATAAAAGTCTTATCTGTTTCTGGGAGGGAAAATCTTCTCACTTCCTGGTTCAGCTTCAGGTGTAGTATTTTTCCCTGTGTCTTGAAATCAGCTCTGCTGTGCAGAGCTCAAGACTGGTCAGCTCCAGAGATCTGGGTTTCTTTTGGTCAGTCTCTCCTGGGACTCAAGCACCTCTGCTCTGTCTCTCCAAAGGTCAGCTCTCAGTCAGAGCTAAAGAGAGTCACTTCCTGTCTCAAAGGCAGGCTTTTTGTAAACAATCTAATCAGGCAGGTGGTGTTTAGTAATTAACTACCACACTGCTAGATTAAAGGAACATTACTGAACAGGGATAAGTCCCAAGATACACGTACATATATGACGGGTCCTCTCATTGTGGAGTAAAGTATCTTCTTGTTGTGATGTCATGGGTCCTCTTGTTGTGGTGTGATGGGTCCCCTCGATGTGATATGATGGGCTCCCTCATAGTGGTGTGATGGGTCCTCTCATTGTGACAGGTCCCCTCATGGTGATGTGACAGGTCCCCTCATTGTTGTCTGATGGATCCTCTCATTATGGTGTGATCATTTCTTTCATTGTGATGGGTTACCTCGTGATGATGTGATGGGTTCCCGTAATGTGATGTGACTCCTCCTTGGGCCTTCTCCCAAGACATTGCATGCACAGTTAAAGATAATAAGCCCATAATATATATTATCTGTAACTGTGCATGCAATGTCTTGTATATAATGTATACCCTGTTCATTTATGTAACTGTATTTGTAACCATGTATTATTTGTTTTACTCTGTGCCCAGGACATACTTGAAAACGAGAGGTAACTCTCACTGTATTACTTCCTGGTAAAATATTTTTTTAAATAAATAAATAAATGTACACGCCCATAGGAGTGACATAACATGACTCCCTTCCATGTGTCCTTCTCTCTCACCACAGTGCAGCATTTACATGTAACACATGTCTTCATCCCACAGGCGGTCACACGTGTCCCCCTCTTATCGCAGGACCCACTCTTTGTGAGGTCTCGGGGTAGTAAATGGCCATTCTGCCCCCTGGAATCCGCGTACTCTTATCATTCTCCAGGGACCAGTGGTGAGTACAGCATGGCGTTGGGTCTCTCTTACTGTTAAAGGTGTCTCTTTTTGTTCTAGGGGTCTCTGTCTGTGGGGGTCTATTTTTGTTTGGGGGGTCTCACTGATTGGGGGTCTTTTCCTGTAGTAGGGGTCTCCCTCTCAGTCAGGGAGATCTGTCTCTCTGTTGAGAGGGTCTCTGAGTGTGGGGGTCTCTATATTAGGACTGGGTCTCTCTGTGGTAGGGGTCTTTCTCTCTGTTTGGGGTGTGTCTTACTGTTAGAGGGGTCTCTCTCACTTTTAGAGTCTCTTTGTAGTATCGGTCTCTCTCTCTCTGGGATCTCTCTTTGTTGGGGTGGCTCTATTACTGTTAGAGGGGTCTCACTCTGTTGTAGGGGTATTTCTCTGTTGAATGGGTTTGCCTCTCAGTTCTCTCTGAGTTTTGGGTCTCTTATTGAGATGGGGGTCTCCCACTCTGTGGGAGTGTCTCTATCTCTGAAAAGACCTGCTCACTCTCACTGAAATGTAGCAGGTTTATGATGAGTCTGCCAGAACTTCCCATTAAAATGCTATTTTTCAGCCCAGTTCCCAGTCCTAGTTCCCATGTGCTGACACTGCAGGATCTGATACCTTCTATGGGACCAACATTAGGGTCCTTCATGGATGGCATTAAACGGGCAATGGATGGAAGGGAAGTAAACATAATTATGCCCCTTTAAAAAGCATTAGTAAGACCACACCTTGAATATGGAGTACAGTTTTGGGCACCACTCCTTAGAAAAGACATTATGGAACTAGAGAGAGTGCAGAGAAGAGCCACCAAATTAATAAAGGGGATGGACAATCTAACTTATGAGGAGAGACTAGCTAAATTAGATTTATTTACATTAGAAAAGAGGCGTCTAAGAGGGGATATGATAATTATATACAAGTATATTCAGGGACAATACAAGGAGCTTTCAAAAGAACTATTCATCCCACGGGCAGTACAAAGGACTCGGGGCCATCCCTTAAGGTTGGAGGAAAGGAAATTTCACCAGCAACAAAGGAAAGGGTTCTTTACAGTAAGGGCAGTTAAAATGTGGAATTCATTACCCATGGAGACTGTGATGGCAGATACAATAGATTTGTTCAAAAAAAGGTTGGACATCTTTTTAGATGGGAATGGTATACAGGATATACCAAATAAGTATACATGGGAAGGATGCTGATCCAGGGATTAATCCCATTGCCAATTCTTGGAGTCAGGATGGAATTTATTTTTCCCCTTAATGGGGTTTTTGTTTGCCTTCCTCTGGATCAATAAGTAAGTATAGATATAGGATAAAGTATCTATTGTCTAAATTTAGCATAGGTTGAACTTGATGGACGTACGTCTTTTTTCAACCTTATCTACTATGTAATTATGTAACTATGTATATAGCTTTCCAAACCTTTGTCTCTTCTTCACATCTGCAGAGCTTTCCAGACCTCACAGGTCTCTTCTTCACATGTAAAGAGCCTTCAAACCTCACAGGTCTCTTCTTCACACGTGCAGAGCATTTCTATGCTCACAGGTCTCTTCTTCACACGTGCAGAGCTTTCCCAAACTCACAGGTCTCTTCTTCACATGTACAGAGCTTTCCAAACCTCACAGGTCTCTTCTTCACATGTGCAGAGCTTTCCCAACCTCACAGGTCTCTTCTTCACATGTACAGAGCTTTCCAAACCTCACAGGTCTCTTCTTCACATGCACAGAGCTTTCCCAACATCACAGGTCTCTTCTTCACATGTACAGATCTGTCCAAACCTCTCAGAGCTTTCTTTCATGTGTTTGTCTTGGGTTATGTTTCATGCCTCTGTTTCTGATCCAGTTTATTTTGGGTTCAGGTTCCGGGCTTTCGTTCTGGTCCTCACCTACCTGCTGTACTGCAGCTTTCACCTGTCCAGGAAACCGATCAGCATCGTCAAGGTGAGGGGGAAAGGCGAGGGGGGAATAGAGGGTGAGCAAGAGGAGAAGGAAAGATTGAGAGAGATTTCGGGAGCGAGGGTGTGTGAGACTCAAGGGGTGTTTGTAATAACCCGCAGCACCTGGGGTCCTGAGATCTGATCGCTAACATTATGAGGTTCATTACATGTCCCTGAGGGTCTCCCTACCTCAGAGGTTTCTCTCCGTGCTTCTCTCTCTTCACTTCCCAGCCTTGTTTCTCAGGTCTCCTCCCCTTCCTCCGCTTTATCCCCCCTCTCTCCTCTTTCCCCAGCTTGCTGGTGCTTTTATCTCTCTCTGGAAGTGGGACATATTATCTGGTTTTAGCTCACAGGACATGCGATACCGCAAGGGGGGAACCCGGGAGCGAAGGGGAAACCCGGGAGCGAAGGGGGCACCCGGGAGCGAAGGGGGGAACCCGGGAGCGAAGGGAGGAACCCGGGAGCGAAGGGAGGAACCCGGGAGCGAAGTGGGGAACCCGGGAGCGAAGGGGGAACCCGGGAGCGAAGGGGGAACCCGGGAGCGAAGGGGGGAACCCGGGAGCGAAGGGAGGAACCCGGGAGCGAAGGGGGGAACCCGGGAGCGAAGGGGGAACCCGGGAGCGAAGGGGGAACCCGGGAGCGAAGGGGGAACCCGGGAGCGAAGGGGGAACCTGGGAGCGAAGGGGGAACCCGGGAGCGAAGGGGGAACCTGGGAGCGAAGGGGGAACCCGGGAGCGAAGGGGGGAACCCGGGAGCGAAGGGGGGAACCCGGGAGCGAAGGGGGGAACCTGGGAGCGAAGGGGGAACCCGGGAGCGAAGGGGGAACCCGGGAGCGAAGGGGGAACCCGGGAGCGAAGGGGGAACCCGGGAGCAAAGGGGGGAACCCGGGAGCAAAGGGGGAACCCGGGAGCGAAGGGGGGAACCCGGGAGCGAAGGGAGGAACCCGGGAGCGAAGGGAGGAACCCGGGAGCGAAGGGAGGAACCCGGGAGCGAAGGGGGGAACCCGGGAGCAAAGGGGGAACCCGGGAGCGAAGGGGGAACCCGGGAGCGAAGGGAGGAACCCGGGAGCGAAGGGAGGAACCCGGGAGCGAAGGGGGAACCCGGGAGCGAAGGGGGGAACCCGGGAGCGAAGGGGGGAACCCGGGAGCGAAGGGGGGAACCCGGGAGCGAAGGAGGGAACCCGGGAGCGAAGGGAGGAACCCGGGAGCGAAGGGGGGAACCCGGGAGCGAAGGAGGGAACCCGGGAGCGAAGGGGGAACCCGGGAGCGAAGGGGGGAACCCGGGAGCGAAGGAGGGAACCCGGGAGCGAAGGGGGGAACCCGGGAGCGAAGGGGGAACCCGGGAGCGAAGGGAGGAACCCGGGAGCGAAGGGGGGAACCCGGGAGCGAAGGGGGAACCCGGGAGCGAAGGGGGGAACCCGGGAGCGAAGGGGGAACCCGGGAGCGAAGGGGGGAACCCGGGAGCGAAGGGGGAACCCGGGAGCGAAGGGGGGAACCCGGGAGCGAAGGGGGAACCCGGGAGCGAAGGGGGGAACCCGGGAGCGAAGGGAGGAACCCGGGAGCGAAGGGGGGAACCCGGGAGCGAAGGGGGGAACCCGGGAGCGAGAGGGAACATTGAGAGGGGGAGGCACAGGGAGTTAGGGGGGCAAAAATTGGGAGAAAGTGGGAGCACATTGAGAGTGAGGGGGAGCACACAGAGTAAATGGGAGACACATGAATAGGAGAGCAGCGGGAGATACAATGTTACAGACAGACAGGGTCACAGAGCAGCGGAGATACAATGTTACAGACAGACAGGGTCACAGAGCAGCGGAGATACAATGTTACAGACAGACAGGGTCACAGAGCAGCGGAGATACATTGTTACAGACAGACAGGGTCACAGAGCAGCGGGAGATACAATGTTACAGACAGACAGGGTCACAGAGCAGCGGGAGATACAATGTTACAGACAGACAGGGTCACAGAGCAGCGGAGATACATTGTTACAGACAGACAGGGTCACAGAGCAGCGGGAGATACAATGTTACAGACAGACAGGGTCACAGAGCAGCGGGAGATACAATGTTACAGACAGACAGGGTCACAGAGCAGCGGGAGATACAATGTTACAGACAAACAGGGTCACAGAGCAGTGGGAGATACAATGTTACAGACAGACAGGGTCACAGAGCAGCGGAGATACAATGTTACAGACAGACAGGGTCACAGAGCAGTGGAGATACAATGTTACAGACAGACAGGGTCACAGAGCAGCGGAGATACAATGTTACAGACAGGGTCACAGAGCAGCGGAGATACAATGTTACAGACAGGGTCACAGAGCAGCGGAGATACAATGTTACAGACAGGGTCACAGAGCAGCGGAGATACAATGTTACAGACAGGTTCACAGAGCAGCGGGAGATACAATGTTACAGACAGACAGGGTCACAGAGCAGCGGAGATACAATGTTACAGACAGGTTCACAGAGCAGCGGGAGATACAATGTTACAGACAGACAGGGTCACAGAGCAGCGGGAGATACAATGTTACAGACAGGTTCACAGAGCAGCGGGAGATACAATGTTACAGACAGACAGGGTAACAGAGCAGCGGAGATACAATGTTACAGACAGACAGGGTCACAGAGCAGCGGACATACAATGTTACAGACAGACAGGGTCACAGAGCAGCGGGAGATACAATGTTACAGACAGACAGGGTCACAGAGCAGCGGGAGATACAATGTTACAGACAAGGTCACAGAGCAGCGGAGATACAATGTTACAGACAGGGTCACAGAGCAGCGGGAGATACAATGTTACAGACAGGGTCACAGAGCAGCGGAGATACAATGTTACAGACAGGGTCACAGAGCAGCAGAGATACAATGTTACAGACAGACAGGGTCACAGAGCAGCGGAGATACAATGTTACAGACAGACAGGGTCACAGAGCAGCGGAGATACAATGTTACAGACAGACAGGGTCACAGAGCAGCAGAGATACAATGTTACAGACAGACAGGGTCACAGAGCAGCGGAGATACAATGTTACAGACAGGGTCACAGAGCAGCGGAGATACAATGTTACAGACAGGGTCACAGAGCAGCGGAGATACAATGTTACAGACAGACAGGGTCACAGAGCAGCGGAGATACAATGTTACAGACAGACAGGGTCACAGAGCAGCGGGAGATACAATGTTACAGACAGGGTCGCAGAGCAGCGGAGATACAATGTTACAGACAGACAGGGTCACAGAGCAGCGGAGATACAATGTTACAGACAGACAGGGTCACAGAGCAGCGGGAGATACAATGTTACAGACACGGTCACAGAGCAGCGGGAGATACAATGTTACAGACAGGGTCACAGAGCAGCGGAGATACAATGTTACAGACAGGGTCACAGAGCAGCGGAGATACAATGTTACAGACAGACAGGGTCACTGAGCAGCGGAGATACAATGTTACAGACAGGGTCACAGAGCAGCGGGAGATACAATGTTACAGACAGACAGGGTCACAGATCAGCGGGAGATACAATGTTACAGACAGACAGGGTCACAGAGCAGTGGGAGATACAATGTTACAGACAGGGTCACAGAGCAGCGGGAGATACAATGTTACAGACAGACAGGGTCACAGAGCAGCGGAGATACAATGTTACAGACAGGGTCACAGAGCAGCGGGAGATACAATGTTACAGACAGGGTCACAGAGCAGCGGAGATACAATGTTACAGACAGACAGGGTCACAGAGCAGCGGAGATACAATGTTACAGACAGGGTCACAGAGCAGCGGGAGATACAATGTTACAGACAGACAGGGTCACAGAGCAGTGGGAGATACAATGTTACAGACAGGGTCACAGAGCAGCGGGAGATACAATGTTACAGACAGACAGGGTCACAGAGCAGCGGGAGATACAATGTTACAGACAGGGTCACAGAGCAGCGGAGATACAATGTTACAGACAGACAGGGTCACAGAGCAGCGGGAGATACAATGTTACAGACAGACAGGGTCACAGAGCAGCGGAGATACAATGTTACAGACAGACAGGGTCACAGAGCAGTGGAGATACAATGTTACAGACAGGGTCACAGAGCAGCGGGAGATACAATGTTACAGACAGACAGGGTCACAGAGCAGCGGGAGATACAATGTTACAGACAGACAGGGTCACAGAGCAGCGGGAGATACAATGTTACAGACAGACAGGGTCACAGAGCAGCGGGAGATACAATGTTACAGACAGACAGGGTCACAGAGCAGCGGAGATACAATGTTACAGAAAGGGTCACAGAGCAGCGGGAGATACAATGTTACAGACAGACAGGGTCACAGAGCAGCGGGAGATACAATGTTACAGACAGGGTCCCAGAGCAGCGGAGATACAATGTTATAGACAGACAGGGTCACAGAGCAGCGGGAGATACAATGTTACAGACAGACAGGGTCACAGAGCAGCGGGAGATACAATGTTACAGACAGACAGGGTCACAGAGCAGCGGAGATACAATGTTACAGACAGACAGGGTCACAGAGCAGTGGAGATACAATGTTACAGACAGGGTCACAGAGCAGCGGGAGATACAATGTTACAGACAGACAGGGTCACAGAGCAGCGGGAGATACAATGTTACAGACAGACAGGGTCACAGAGCAGCGGAGATACAATGTTACAGACAGACAGGGTCACAGAGCAGTGGAGATACAATGTTACAGACAGGGTCACAGAGCAGCGGATATACAATGTTACAGACAGACAGGGTCACAGAGCTGCGGGAGATACAATGTTACAGACAGACAGGGTCACAGAGCAGCGGAGATACAATGTTACAGACAGGGTCACAGAGCAGCGGAGATACAATGTTACAGACAGACAGGGTCACAGAGCAGCGGGAGATACAATGTTACAGACAGGGTCACAGAGCAGCGGGAGATACAATGTTACAGACAGACAGGGTCACAGAGCAGCGGGAGATACAATGTTACAGACAGGGTCCCAGAGCAGCGGAGATACAATGTTATAGACAGACAGGGTCACAGAGCAGCGGGAGATACAATGTTACAGACAGACAGGGTCACAGAGCAGCGGAGATACAATGTTACAGACAGACAGGGTCACAGAGCAGCGGAGATACAATGTTACAGACAGACAGGGTCACAGAGCAGTGGAGATACAATGTTACAGACAGGGTCACAGAGCAGCGGATATACAATGTTACAGACAGACAGGGTCACAGAGCTGTGGGAGATACAATGTTACAGACAGAAAGGGTCACAGAGCAGCGGAGATACAATGTTACAGACAGGGTCACAGAGCAGTGGAGATACAATGTTACAGGCAGGGTCACAGAGAAGCGGAGATACAATGTTACAGACAGACAGGGTCACAGAGCAGCGGGAGATACAATGTTACAGACAGGGTCACAGAGCAGCGGGAGATACAATGTTACAGACAGACAGGGTCACAGAGCAGCGGGAGATACAATGTTACAGACAGGGTCCCAGAGCAGCGGAGATACAATGTTATAGACAGACAGGGTCACAGAGCAGCGGGAGATACAATGTTACAGACAGACAGGGTCACAGAGCAGCGGGAGATACAATGTTACAGACAGACAGGGTCACAGAGCAGCGGAGATACAATGTTACAGACAGACAGGGTCACAGAGCAGTGGAGATACAATGTTACAGACAGGGTCACAGAGCAGCGGGAGATACAATGTTACAGACAGACAGGGTCACAGAGCAGCGGGAGATACAATGTTACAGACAGACAGGGTCACAGAGCAGCGGAGATACAATGTTACAGACAGACAGGGTCACAGAGCAGTGGAGATACAATGTTACAGACAGGGTCACAGAGCAGCGGATATACAATGTTACAGACAGACAGGGTCACAGAGCTGCGGGAGATACAATGTTACAGACAGACAGGGTCACAGAGCAGCGGAGATACAATGTTACAGACAGGGTCACAGAGCAGTGGAGATACAATGTTACAGGCAGGGTCACAGAGCAGCGGAGATACAATGTTACAGACAGGGTCACAGAGCAGCGGAGATACAATGTTACAGACAGACAGGGTCACAGAGCAGCGGGAGATACAATGTTACAGACAGACAGGATCACAGAGCAGCGGGAGATACAATGTTACAGACAGACAGGGTCACGGAGCAGTGGGAGATACAATGTTACAGACAGGGTCACAGAGCAGCGGGAGATACAATGTTACAGACATTGTCACAGAGCAGCAGGAGATACAATGTTACAGACAGACAGGGTCACAGAGCAGCAGAGATACAATGTTACAGACAGACAGGGTCACAGAGCAGCGGGAGATACAATGTTACAGACAGACAGGGTCACAGAGCAGCAGAGATACAATGTTACAGACAGACAGGGTCAGAGAGCAGCGGGAGATACAATGTTACAGACAGGGTCACAGAGCAGCGGGAGATACAATGTTACAGACAGACAGGGTAACAGAGCAGCAGAGATACAATGTTACAGACAGACAGGGTCACAGAGCAGCGGGAGATACAATATTACAGACAGGGTCACAGAGCAGCGGAGATACAATGTTACAGACAGACAGGGTCACAGTGCAGCGGGAGATACAATGTTACAGACAGGGTCACAGAGCAGCGGAGATACAATGTTACAGACAGGGTCACAGATCAGCGGAGATACAATGTTACAGAGAGGGTCACAGAGCAGCGGAGATACATTGTTACAGACAGACAAGGTCACAGAGCAGCGGAGATACAATGTTACAGACAGACACTGAAGGTACGATGGGAGAGGTAAGAGGAGATCCAGGATAGAACTTTGTTCCGAATACCAAGAGTATGGAGAATGTGAAGGAGAAGAGGATGGTTCATGGTGCCAAATGCTGCAGAGAGGTTGAGTAATATGAGCAGAGTGTAATGACCTCTGTCTTTGGCAGCATGGAGGTCATTAGTTATTTTAGTGAGGTCTGTTTCAGTCGAGTGAGCAGTGCGGAAGCCAGATTGTAGATGGTCTAGGAGAGAATGGGTGTTGAGAAAATGGAGCAAGCGAGAGAATACAAGATGTTCAAGGAGTTTAGAGGCAAAAGGCAGGTGGGAGATAGGTCGATAGTTAGAAAGACAGGTAGGGTCAAGCTTGCTGTTTTTGAGTAATGGTATAACGGTTGCATGCTTGAAGGAGGATGGAAAGGTACCAGAGTACAGGGAGGAGGTAAAAATCTGTGAGCGTAGGGATTACAGTAGGAGCAAGAGTTTTTAGGAGATGGGAGGGAATGGGGTCAAGAGGGCAAGTGGTAGAGGGAGAAGAGGAGATCAACAGCGACGCATCCTCCTCTGAGACAGTGGAAAAAGAGTCAAGGAAGGCAGGAGGAGAGTTAGGAAGAGGTGTAGGATGGGAAGAAGAAACAGAGGGGATGTTCTGACGTATGGATTCCACCTTTTCCTTAAAATAGTCAGCAAAGTTCTGAGGTGAGATGGAGGAAGAAGAAGATTCAGCTGAGGGTGGTTTGAGTAGGGAGTCAAAGACAGAGAAGAGTCAGCGTGGGTTAGACGTGTGTGTGTTGATTAATGAAGAAAAGTAGGTTTGTTTAGCCTGAGAGAGGGCAGAGTTGAAACAGGATAGCATAAATTTGTAGCAAAGGAAGTCTGCGAGAGTGTGAGATTTCCTCCAGAGGTGTTCAGAGGAACGAGTGGAGGAACGCAGCATGCGCGTGTGGGAATTTAGTCAGGGTCTGGGGTTAGAAGGGCGAGGACGGCAGAGAGAAAGCGGGACATGTAGATCGAGAGAGGAGGATAAGGCAGAGCTGTAGTTCCTGACCAGGTTGTCAGGGTCTGTAGCAGAGCTGAGAGAGGAGAGGGAGGAGCGGAAAGCGGAATCAAAGGCTGGTAGGTTAATAGAGCGCAGGTCTCTGCAGAACCGAGGGATAGATGGAGGGGGAGAAGAGAAAGAGAAGGAGAAGAAGGAGGAGGAGAAGGAGGAGAGAGAGAGAGATGGTCAGAGAGAGGAAAGGGGGAAATGGAGAAATCAGAGAGAGAGAAGTTCTTAGTGAAAACCAGGTCTAGGTAGTGGCCATCCTTGTGGGTGCTGGCTGCAGTCCACTGTTGTAGGCCAAAAGAAGAGATTAGAGAAAGAAAGCGGGAAGCTCAAGGGAGAGAGGGGTCATCAATGTGGTAGTTGAAGTCCCCAAGGAGAAGAACAGGGAGTCTGAGGAGAGAACGAAAGAAAGCTAGAATTCAAAGTGAGAGAGAAAGGCAGAAGGGGGGTGAGTAGAGGTAGGTGGGCGATAGATGACCGCCATGTGGACAGGGAGAGGACAGAAAATCTGGACAGTGTGAGACTCAAAGAAGGAAAACGCAAGGGAGGGAGGAATAGGAAGGGTTCGGTAACGACAGAGAGAGGAGAGCAGGAGCCCCACACCTCCACCCCTGCCATCAGGGCGCAGAGTGTGGGAGAAGGAAAGGCCACCATAGGAGAGGGCAGCTTCCAGAGCAGAGTCAGACTGAGTGAGCCAGGTCTCAGTTATAGCAAAGAGAAGCAGGGAGTGAGAGAGAAAGAAGTCATGCACAGAGAGGAACTTGTTAGAAAGGGAGCGAGCATTCCAAAGGGCACAGGAGAAAGGGAGAGAGGAGGGAGGGTGGCAGGGGATGGGTATGAGGTTGGAGGGGTTGACACCAGAAGGAGTAGAAGTTGCATTTGGCAGGCAAGGACGAGAGCATGTAGGAATAAGACAGGGACCAGGACTGGGAGAGATATCCCCAGAAGCAAGGAGGAGAAGCATGGACAGAAAGAGGATGTGTAAGGAGGATTTGTAGGGGTGTGTTTTAGTGCAGGGGGTATAGCTGTGTGGTGTCAGAGGATGCAGGTAAGAAAGGAGTTCATGTGAACTGAGAAGTGGGGAAGGAAGGAGAGATGGAGATATTTTATTTATTTATTTATTTATAAAATATGTTACCAGGAAGTAATACATTGAGAGTTACCTCTCGTTTTCAAGTATGTCCTGGGCACAGAGTAAAACAAAATAATACATGGTTACAAATACAGTTACATAAATGAACAAGGTATACATTATATACAAGACATTGCATGCACAGTTAAAGAAAATATATATTATGAGCATATGAAACAGTTACAGACCAGATTAAAGTGTGAGACAGCCTTAGATTTGAAAGAACTTAAGCTGGTGGTGGATATGAGAGTCTCTGGTAGGTTGTTCCAGTTTTGGGGTGCATGGAAGGAGAAGGAGGAACGTCCGGATACTTTGTTGAGTCTTGGGACCATGAATCGTCTTTTGGAGTCTGATCTCAGGTGATAGGTACTGCATGTGGTAGGGGTGAGGAGCTTGTTCAGGTAGCTGGGTAGCTTGCCCAGAAAGTATTTGAGGGTGAGACAGGAAAGGTGAACTTTGCGTCTAGACTCTAGTGATGACCAATCTAGTTCTTTGAGCATTTCGCAGTGATGTGTGTTGTAGTTGCATTGGAGAACAAAACAACAAATTGAATTGTAGAGGGTGTCAAGTTTGCTAAGGTGGGTTTGAGGAGCCGAGCCATATACTATGTCTCCATAGTCAATAATTGGCATTAGCATCTGCTGTGCAATATGCTTTGTGACCAGGAGACTTAGGGAGGATTTGTTCCTGTAAAGTACCCCTAGTTTGGCATAGGTCTTGGTTGTCAGGGTATCAATGTGCATCCCGAATGTTAAGTGGGAGTCAAACTGTAAGGTTAAAAACTGTATCTGTCAGCTATGTTCTTTTCAGGGCCTGAATAGGTTAAAACAGCCAAGCTTTATTTTCGCAAAAAGACTAGATGGTAAAAGTATTTCAGCTTTAGACCAGCTGTCCCAGGATATCTATTACATAAGAAACAAGATTATAAGAAACAAGACCTCTAGTCTTGTTTCTGACCCCATTAGTAGTTATTGACCTTTGATCCATATTTCTACTAATTTAGGCCAGATGATATATGTCATTTTAGATGTATGATCTATACATGGGAACTGAATTTGTAACAGATGTATGAAATTGACACACGATGTATTGTCCTTGTCTTGGGTATAAAAGAACTGCCTTGATGACATATTAAACAGAGGAAAGAAATCATTGTGCATTGTGTGCATTGAATCTTTGCTTCTCCGAGCTCGACTATCATATCTGAGACCAGAAGCATATAGCAGCTGCGTGATGAATCTCCCCGGGTCGAGTAGAAGAAGTTGCCTGCTCTAAGGTCTGGTCAGGTAGACTGGACCTAACACAAACCATAAGCCCAGGTATTTAAAACTAGTGACAGGTGTTAGGGTGGTTTTAGCGTTGGTTCTAATCAGGAGCTCAGTCACTGGAAGCTTTACAAATTTAGTCTTGGTCCCAAATACCATTGTTACCGTCTTGTCAGTGTTTAAAAACAGTTTGTTTTGGGAAATCCAGTTTTCGAGTCTCAAAAAGTCAGACTGAAGTATGTGTTGAAGGTCAGAGAGGCTATGGCTGTGTGCATATAGGATTGTGTCATCTGCATACATGTGTATTGAGGCTTCCTTACAAGCTGTGGGAAGATCATTAATGAACACTGAGAAGAGTAGGGGCCCCAGAACAGAGCCTTGCGGGACACCACAGGTGATATCCAGGGGGTTGGAGTTAGAGTCTGAGATGGACACATGTTGGGATCTTCCTGATATATGAATAGAGTTAGAGACATAAGGAGGCTGGTAGAAGGAAGAGCATAGTTTGAAAAGAAGTGAGGTCAGAACAAATATAAATAGTAAAGGCAGCATCACAGCGATAGTAACGTGCTGAGATGTGCAGTCTGGGATAGATAATATCCTCCTTTCCAGCGTAGATCCAGGAATCAGGGCCAGGAGGTGTTGTCCACTTGTTCACTCCTTTTTAACTTCAGTTTTTTTGCTACTTACAATGTGCTACTTGGAGACGGCCTGCAGGCAGCTTAGGGCTATTCTGCCAGGGTATATATGGGCTGCAGGCAGCTTAGGGCTATTCTGCCAGAGTATATATGGGCTGCAGGCAGCTTAGGGCTATTCTGCCAGGGTATATATGGGCCGAACACATCACCTGACAGTTAGGTCCAGCCTGCTTAATTAGCACATGTGAGGCACATTCAAACAGATGGTTTTTCTACACAGGGTGTTCCCTGCCTAGGTGTGAAAGCTTAATTTAATTAAGTGGTGAATGAGACAGCAAGGGGTGAACGACACAAGATTCAAATATGGGATTTAGCTAGGATTGTTTCAGTTGCAGATACTAAAATACACACAGCAAAGGGTGAATGATACAGGATTCCCTTAACTGCTCCTATACCCGCTCCCTATAACTCCTTTCATAACTGCTCCTATACCCGCTCCCTATAACTCCTTTCATAACGGCTCCTATACCCACTCCCTATAACTTCTCCCCAAACTGCTCATTTAACCACTTCACATATCTTCTCCCCTAACAGCTCCTATAATCACTCCTTTTAACTTCTCCTGTAACTGCTCCTCTAACCTTCCTATAACCCTAACTGCTCTATATAACTCCTCCACTAAGTGCTCCTATAGGTACCCTGTAGCTCCTCCCTAACTGTTCCTATAGGCACTCCCTATAGCTCCTCCCCTAACTGTTCCTATAACTTCTCCCATAACTGCTCCCTAAAACTTTTCCTCTAACGTATCCCATTATTTGCCCTATACCCGGTAACTGACTGTTTTTTTGTGTATGTGGGGGAGTAACCCATTCACACCCTGCGTATATGTGTAGGACACTAGTTAGTATGTATTGTGTATGTGGGGGAGTAACCCATTCACGCCCTGCGTATATGTGTAGGACACTAGTTAGTATGTATTGTGTATGTGGGGGAGTAACCCATTCACGCCCTGCGTATATGTGTAGGACACTAGTTAGTATGTATTGTGTATGTGGGGGAGTAACCCATTCACACCCTGCGTATATGTGTAGGACAGTAGTTAGTATGTATTGTGTATGTGGGGGAGTAACCCATTCACACCCTGCGTATATGTGTAGGACACTAGTTAGTATGTATTGTGTATGTGGGGGAGTAACCCATTCACACCCTGCGTATATGTGTAGGACAGTAGTTAGTATGTATTGTGTATGTGGGGGAGTAACCCATTCACGCCCTGCGTATATGTGTAGGACACTAGTTAGTATGTATTGTGTATGTGGGGGAGTAACCCATTCACGCCCTGCGTATATGTGTAGGACACTAGTTAGTATGTATTGTGTATGTGGGGGAGTAACCCATTCACGCCCTGCGTATATGTGTAGGACACTAGTTAGTATGTATTGTGTATGTGGGGGAGTGACCCATTCACGCCTGCGCATATGTGTTTGACCCCAGTTATACTAGGTACGTCTCTGTTTTGCAGGGAGAGCTGCACAGACACTGCTCGGAGCCCCATGAGGTTGAGCTTCACAGTTACAAGGAGTTTGTTATCCTGAATGAGTCTCCGCTGCATACGGGGCACAACGCGTCACGCTGCGGGTGGGCCCCGTTTGGTGAGATGCCGAAATCAGTCACATCCCCCACTATATTTCTCTTACCCCATCAGTTATTCATTCTCTCACCTCTCTTCCTCAGTTTCTCTGCCTCTCTCTCTCCCCTTTCTCACTCTCCTTCCATCTTCCTCTCTCTCACATCTCTATCCCACACTCTCCACCTCTCTCTGTCTCCCCCATTTCTCTTCTCTCATCTCGCTCTCCCTCCATCTCGCACCCTACCTCTTTCTCTCACCCCCTTATTTCTATCTTCTTCTCTATCCCTCTCTCCCTCCCATTTCTCTCTCCCCCCTTTATCTCTCTCCCTCTCCCACTCCCCCCCCATCTCCCCTCCCACCTCTCCCCTCCCCCTCTCCCCTCCCACCTCTCCCCTCCCCCTCTCCCCTCCCACCTCTCCCCTCCCACCTCCCCTCCCCTCTCCCCTCCCACCTCCTCTCCCCTCCCACCTCCTCCCCTTTCTTCTTCCCTCCCCCCTCCTCTCCTCTTTCCTCCCCTCACCCCCATCCCCCCCCCTCTCTCACCCTGTGTCTTTATTTCTCAGATAAGAAGAATTATAAGCAGCTGCTGGGAGCTTTGGATTATTCCTTCCTGTGCGCGTACGCAGTGGGGATGTTCCTCAGGTATGTGTGTGTGTGTGTGTGTGTGTCACTGTGTGTGTGTGTGTGTGTGTGTGTGTGTGTGTCACTGTGTGTGTGTGTGTGTGTCACTGTGTGTGTCACTGTGTGTGTGTGTGTGTGTGTGTGTGTGTGTGTGTGTGTGTGTGTGTGTGTGTGTGTGTGTGTGTGTGTGTGTGTGTGTGTGTGTGTCACTGTGTGTGTCACTGTGTGTGTGTGTGTGTGTGTGTGTGTGTGTGTGTGTGTGTGTGTGTGTGTGTGTGTGTGTGTGTGTGTGTGTGTGTGTGTCACTGTGTGTGTGTGTGTGTGTATGTGTGTGTGTGTGTGTGTGTGTGTGTGTCACTGTGTGTGTGTGTGTGTGTGTGTGTGTGTGTGTGTGTGTGTGTGTGTGTGTGTGTGTGTGTGTGTGTGTGTGTGTGTGTGTGTGTGTGTGTGTATATATCCACAGTAAAGCATATAGCAGGTTTTTGTCACTTTTTTTACCCACCATAACTTAACTAAGTGTGGTGAAACCTGTCCCTGCTTCATTTTGCATAGCAAGAATAACCAACCCCACACTGAGGAGACCCATTAAGGTCGAAACGGCGGTCTGTGGGTGGGTTACCTGGCTATGCATCTTAACCCAGGCTGTGCTTAAAGCTGTGAAATGCAGCAAGCAAAAGCTTACAGGGGACTATGTTATATGGTTTTGAAGCAAAAGGTGGCACTGTGTGCTCATTTGCATGTCATTTCCCAGAATCCCTTGCTGCAGTGCAAGCATTGTGTACTGGGTGATAATGGTGAAAGGCGGGGTTGCAGACCTGTCTTTTCCGTGTGTGGAGGTCTGGGCCTCCGCCGCTGGGAGCCTGTGGTGAGCCTGGAACGATCGGTGACAGCGCCACCACCTGCGCGGGATCCTAACTATGTGGGATAACCCCGGGCAGGAACATATATGAATGATACAATATGTGCAAGCAATAGTTTACACATGTCATATTCAACATAGCACACATATGGGTGCCGCACATACCCATGAAACATTAAATCATGCCATGGCCAGAGGTTCTAACCCTAACCCATGAAACATTAAATCATGCCATGGCCAGAGGTTCTAACCCTAACCCATGAAACATTAAATCATGCCATGGCCAGAGGTCCTAACCCTAACCCATGAAACATTAAATCATGCCATGGCCAGAAGTCCTAACCCTAACCCATGAAACATTAAATCATGCCATGGCCAGAGGTTCTAACCCTAACCCATGAAACATTAAATCATGCCATGGCCAGAGGTTCTAACCCTAACCCATGAAACATTAAATCATGCCATGGCCAGAGGTCCTAACCCTAACCCGTGAAACATTAAATCATGCCATGGCCAGAGGTTCTAACCCTAACCCATGAAACATTAAATCATGCCATGGCCAGAGGTTCTAACCCTAACCCATGAAACATTAAATCATGCCATGGCCAGAGGTCCTAACCCTAACCCATGAAACATTAAATCATGCCATGGCCAGAGGTCCTAACCCTAACCCATGAAACATTAAATCATGCCATGGCCAGAGGTCCTAACCCTAACCCATGAAACATTAAATCATGCCATGGCCAGAGGTTCTAACCCTAACCCATGAAACATTAAATCATGCCATGGCCAGAGGTTCTAACCCTAACCCATGAAACATTAAATCATGCCATGGCCAGAGGTTCTAACCCTAACCCATGAAACATTAAATCATGCCATGGCCAGAGGTCCTAACCCTAACCCATGAAACATTAAATCATGCCATGGCCAGAAGTCCTAACCCTAACCCATGAAACATTAAATCATGCCATGGCCAGAGGTTCTAACCCTAACCCGTGAAACATTAAATCATGCCATGGCCAGAGGTTCTAACCCTAACCCGTGAAACATTAAATCATGCCATGGCCAGAGGTCCTAACCCTAACCCGTGAAACATTAAATCATGCCATGGCCAGAGGTTTGTCCTTCTCACAGTCAGGAGAGGTGGGACAGAATTCACATTCAGGTGCTACCGAAGCAACGGGGCCCACTCCAGTGTGCAAAGTAATGCGCGTGCTCGCACCGGGGGACAACGGTGATCCCCAGGCCAGAGGCCCCACCACCATCACAGGGTCAGAACGCGGCAGCGATTTTCAGGCAAAATAGGAAGCTTTTACCTCCAGGACATCCAGAGAAAACGGATCAGCGGAAGGACCCGGATCTGGAATGGAAATGCTGACCTCGTAGCAGTGTCTACAGAGACCTCCACCAGCACATCCAGAGAAAATGGATCAGCGGAATGCTGACCTCGTAGCAGTGTCTACGGAGACCTCCACCAGCACATCCAGAGAAAACGGATCAGCGGAAGGATCCGGATCTGGAATGGAAATGCTGACCTCGTAGCAGTGTCTACGGAGACCTCCACCAGCACATCCAGAGAAAATGGATCAGCGGAAGGATCCGGATCTGGAATGGAAATGCTGACCTCGTAGCAGTGTCTACAGAGACCTCCACCAGCACATCCAGCAAAACAAACAGCTACCCTCCGCATCGGAGAAAGTGGCTTGAAAGCGGCTTCCCACTGGGAGAAAAAGAGAACAACGGGGTCCTCCGGAAGATGGAGCGACACAGGACCCTCTTCTGAGCTGCCCTCCGAATGGGAGAAAATGGGGCAGAAGCGGTCCAGCGAGGGTGCGGCCGCAGCTTTCGCCTCATCCCGGCAAGCAACCTTGCGCATTGCTTTTGCGAAACGATGTTGTTTTGGGCGGGAAATCTTTGCGGTAGCGGGAATGACAAGCCCACAACTTTTCTGTATTCTTGCACAAACAGTTCCTTCAGCAAAGCACACAGCAGAGTCCACAACATTAAAAATGACAGAACATACTCTGCGTTCCAAAACATTCAAAACACAACAAATTTCTTTAGCTTACCCTGCCCCACGTCAGGCGCCAAAGTAACCGCTCCTTGTCCGGCTCGAAAGGAGTTGTTGCAGTGAGGTAGTGTGGAAAGGTGCAGATGTTGGTGCCCAGACTCACATACCGTTCCTTGTGGGTGCTGGTGTTGATGGTTGATAATAAAGGGCGCCCAGAACTTTGACAGGTTTTATTGACAGGACAGGTTTTCATACGTACAGGTTTCTTCCGTGGGCCTCAGAGAGCTGACCAGGGAGGTACACATGGCTTTGTCACATCATTACAGGAGGACATTGGGGATGGGAATGTGTCTCTCATTTACCCTCAATGTCTATCGAGGCGCCCATTACCTGTCATCCTGTGCAGGGTCTCTCTATCCCCTACAATGGGGGTCTGGTGTGCCAAGCGTGGGACTGGCGTTGGGGAAATCCCAAAGTGGTACTCTCCCCAGTGAGTCCCTTTACTAGGGCTCTTGGGCCATGAGTGACCACGCACCTTCCTCCTGTAGCAAAGGGTGGGAAGTGTTTCTTCCACACAGCTGTGGCCCTTCTAAGGTTCCCTCTCTAGGAAAGTATGTGTGTCCCAGGCATCACAGTGTGTATCTATACAGGTGTGTGTCTCAGGTAACATGGTGTGTATCTATACAGGTGTGTGTCTCAGGTAACATGGTGTGTATCTATACAGGTGTGTGTCCCAGGCAACACGGTGTGTATCTATACAGGTGTGTGTCCCAGGCATCACGGTGTGTATCTATACAGGTGTGTGTCTCAGGTAACATGGTGTGTATCTATACAGTTGTGTGTCTCAGGCAACATGGTGTGTATCTATACAGGTGTGTGTCTCAGGTAACATGGTGTGCATCTATACAGGTGTGTGTCCGAGGCATCACGATGTGTATCTCTACAGGTGTGTGTCTCAGGTAACATGGTGTGTATCTATACAGGTGTGTGTCCCAGGCAACACGGTATCTATACAGTTGTGTGTGCCAGGCAACACGGTGTGTATCTATACAGGTGTGTGTCTCAGGTAACATGGTGTGTATCTATACAGGTGTGTGTCTCAGGTAACATGGTGTGTATCTATACAGGTGTGTGTCCCAGGCAACACAGTGTGTATCTATACAGGTGTGTGTCTCAGGCAACATGGTGTGTATCTATACAGGTGTGTGTCTCAGGTAACATGGTGTGTATCTATACAGGTGTGTCCCCCAGGCAACATGGTGTGTATCTATACAGGTGTGTGTTTCAAGTAACATGGTGTGTATCTATACAGGTGTGTGTCCCAGGCAACACGGTGTGTATCTATACAGGTGTGTGTCTCAGGTAGCATGTGTGTATCTATACAGGTGTGTGTCTCAGGTAACATGGTGTGTATCTATACAGGTGTGTGTCACAGGTAACATGGTGTGTATCTATACAGGTGTGTGTCTTAGGTAGCATGGTGTGTATCTATACAGGTGTGTGTCCCATGCAACATGGTGTGTATCTATACAGGTGTGTGTCTCAGGTAACATGGTGTGTATCTATACAGGTGTGTGTCCCAGGCAACACGGTGTGTATCTATACAGGTGTGTGTCACAGGTAACATGGTGTGTATCTATACAGGAGTGTGTCTCAGGTAACATGGTGTGTATCTATACAGGTGTGTGTCTCAGGTAGCATGGTGTGTATCTATACAGGTGTGTGTCCCAGGCAACATGGTGTGTATCTATACAGGTGTGTGTCTCAGGTTACATGGTGTGTATCTATACAGGTGTGTGTCCCAGGCAACATGGTGTGTATCTATACAGGTGTGTGTCCCAGGCAACACGGTGTGTATCTATACAGGTGTGTGTCTCAGGTAACACGGTGTGTTTCTATACAGGTGTGTGTTTCAGGTGATATCGTGTGTATCTATAAAGGTATTTGTCTCAGGTAACATGGTGTGTTTCTATACAGGTGTGTGTCTCAAGTAACACAGTGTGTATCTATACGGGTGTGTCTATACAGGAACACAGTGTGTATCTATACAGATGTGTGTCTCAGGTAACATGGTGTGTATCTATACAGGTGTGTTTTTAAAGGTGACATCGTGTGTATCTATAAAGGTGTTTGTCTCAGGTAATATGGTGTGTTTCTATACAGGTGTGTGTCTCAGGTAACATCGTGAGTATCTATACAGGTGTGTATCTATACAGGTGTGTCTATACAGGAACACAGTGTGTATCTATACAGGTGTGTGTCTTAGGTAACAGTGTGTGTATCTATACAGGTATGTGTCTCAGTTAACACTGTGTGCATCTATACTGGTGTGTATCTCAGGTAACATAGTGTGCATCTGTACAGGTGAGTGTCTCAGGTAACACAGTGTGTCTCTATACAGGTGTGTGTCTTAGGTAACACGGTGTGCATATATGCAGGTGTGTGTCTCAGGTAACAAGGTGTGTATCTACAGGAACACGGTGTGCGTCTATACAGGTGTGTACCTATAAAGCTGTGTGTCTCAGGGAATACAGTGTTTATCTATAAAGGTGTGTGTCTCAAGTAACACAGTGTGTATCTATACAGGTGTGTGTCTCAGGTAACACGGTGTGTATCTAAACAAGTGTGTGTCTCAGGTAACACGGTGTGCATATATACAGGTGTGTGTCTCAGGTAACAAGTTGTGTATCTATACAGGAACACGGTGTGCATCAATACAGACGTGTGTCTCAGGTAACACAGTGTGTATCTATAAAGGTAACTGTTTGTGTGTGTGTGTGTGTGTGCGTGTGTATATATATATATATATATACAAATATATATATATATAAATATATACACACACACACACACATATATATATATATATATACAACACTGTGTGTATATATACATGTGTTTATAAACGGTTTGTGTGTATATCTCAGGTGACATTTTCCCTCTCTTCCCCCCCCCCCTCAGCGGGATGATGGGGGAGCGGTTACCCCTGCGTTACTTCCTCTCCTGCGGAATGGTCGCCAGCGGATTCTTTACGGTTCTCTTTGGCTTCGGATATTTCTACAACATCCATAACCTGTCTTATTACATCATTATCCAGGTGAGGCACCGTCCCCTGTATATATATATATATATATATATATATATATACACCCCCCCATTTATACATACACACTTATTACTTCCTTATCCAGGTGAGGCACCATCCCCTGTATATATACACCCCCCCCCCCACTTGTATATACACTCCCCCCATTTATACATACACACTTATTACTTCCTTATCCAGGTGAGGCACCGTCCCCTGTATATATACACCCCCCCCCCCCCACTTGTATATACACGCCCCCCATTTATACATACACACTTATTACATCATTATCCAGGTGAGGCACCGTCCCCTGTATATATACCCCCCCCCCACTTGTATATACACTCCCCCCATTTATACATACACACGTATTACATCCTTATCCAGGTGAGTCACCGTCCCCTGTATCTATACACCCCACCACTTGTATATACAATCCCCCCATTTATACATACACACTTATTACTTCCTTATCCAGGTGAGGCACCGTCCCCTGTATATACACCCCCCCCCCCCACTTGTATATACACTCCCCCCATTTATACATACACACGTATTACATCATTATCCAGGTGAAGCACCGTCCCCTGTATATATACACCCCCCCCACTTGTATATACACCCCCCCCACTTGTATATACACTCCCCCCATTTATACATACACACGTATTACATCATTATCCAGGTGAGGCACCGTCCCCTGTATACACCCCCCCCCCACTTGTATATACACTCCCCCCATTTATACATACACATATTACATCATTATCCAGGTGAGGCACCGTCCTCTGTATATATACACCCCCCCACTTGTATATACACTCCCCCCATTTATACATAGACACGTATTACATCCTTATCTAGGTGAGGCACCGTCCCCTGTATATATACACCCCCCACCCCCACTTGTATATACACTCCCCCCATTTATACATACACACGTATTACATCATTATCCAGGTGAAGCACCGTCCCCTGTATATATACACCCCCCCCACTTGTATATACACCCCCCCCACTTGTATATACACTCCCCCCATTTATACATACACACGTATTACATCATTATCCAGGTGAGGCACCGTCCCCTGTATACACCCCCCCCCCCCACTTGTATATACACTCCCCCCATTTATACATACACACTTATTACATCTTTATCCAGGTGAGGCACCGTCCCCTGTATACACCCCCCCCCCCACTTGTATATACACTCCCCCCATTTATATATACACACGTATTACATCCTTATCCAGGTGAGGCACCGTCCCCTGTATATATACACCCCCCCCCCCCACTTGTATATACACTCCCCCCATTTATACATACACACGTATTACATCATTATCCAGGTGAGGCACCGTCCCTGTATATATACACCCCCCCCCCCATTTGTATATACACTCCCCCCATTTATACATACACACTTATTACATCCTTATCCAGGTGAGGCACCGTCCCTGTATATATACACCCCCCCCCCCATTTGTATATACACTCCCCCCATTTATACATACACACTTATTACATCCTTATCCAGGTGAGGCACCGTCCCCTGTATATATACACCCCCCCCCCATTTGTATATACACTCCCCCCATTTATACATACACACGTATTACATCCTTATCCAGGTGAGGCACCGTCCCCTGTATAAACACCCAACCCCCCACTTGTATATACACTCCCCCCATTTATACATACACACGTATCACATCATTATCCAGGTGAGGCACCGTCCCCTGTATATATACAATCCCCCCCCCACTTGTATATACACTCCCCCCCCCATTTATACATACACACTTATTACATCATTATCCAGGTGAGGCATCGTCCCCTGTATATATACACCCCCCCCCACTTGTATATACACTCCCCCCATTTATACATACACACTTATTACATCCTTATCCAGGTGAGGCACCGTCCCCTGTATATATACAATCCCCCCCCCACTTGTATATACACTCCCCCCATTTATACATACACACGTATTACATCATTATCCAGGTGAGGCACCGTCCCCTGTATATATACCCCCCCCACTTGTATATACACTCCCCCCATTTATACATACACACGTATTACATCCTTATCCAGGTGAGGCACCGTCCCCTGTATATATACAATCCCCCCCCCCACTTGTATATACACTCCCCCCATTTATACATACACACGTATTACATCATTATCCAGGTGAGGCACCGTCCCCTGTATATATACCCCCCCCACTTGTATATACACTCCCCCCATTTATACATACACATATTACATCCTTATCCAGGTGAGGCATCGTCCCTGTATATACACCCCCCCCACTTGTATATACACTCCCCCCATTTATACATACACACGTATTACATCATTATCCAGGTGAGGCACCGTCCCCTGTATATATACACCCCCCCCACTTGTATATACACTCCCCCCATTTATACATACACATATTACATCCTTATCCAGGTGAGGCATCGTCCCTGTATATACACCCCCCCCACTTGTATATACACTCCCCCCATTTATACATACACACGTATTACATCATTATCCAGGTGAGGCACCGTCCCCTGTATATATACACCCCCCCCACTTGTATATACACTCCCCCCATTTATACATACACATATTACATCCTTATCCAGGTGAGGCATCGTCCCTGTATATACACCCCCCCCCCCCACTTGTATATACACTCCCCCCATTTATACATACACACTTATTACATCCTTATCCAGGTGAGGCACCGTCCCCTGTATATATACACCCCCCCCCCCCACTTGTATATACACTCCCCCCATTTATACATACACACGTATTACATCATTATCCAGGTGAGGCACCGTCCCTGTATATATACACCCCCCCCCCCCATTTGTATATACACTCCCCCCATTTATACATACACACTTATTACATCCTTATCCAGGTGAGGCACCGTCCCCTGTATATATACCCCCCCCCCACTTGTATATACACTCCCCCCATTTATACATACACACGTATTACATCCTTATCCAGGTGAGGCACCGTCCCCTGTATACACCCCCCCGCCCCATTTGTATATACACTCCCCCCATTTATACATACACACTTATTACATCATTATCCAGGTGAGGCATCGTCCCCTGTATATATACACCCCCCCCACATGTATATACACTCCCCCCATTTATACATACACACTTATTACATCCTTATCCAGGTGAGGCACCGTCCCCTGTATATATACCCCCCCCACTTGTATATACACTCCCCCCATTTATACATACACACGTATTACATCATTATCCAGGTGAGGCACCGTCCCCTGTATATATACCCCCCCCCACTTGTATATACACTCCCCCCATTTATACATACACACTTATTACATCCTTATCCAGGTGAGGCACCGTCCCCTGTATATATACCCCCCCCACTTGTATATACACTCCCCCCATTTATACATACACACGTATTACATCCTTATCCAGGTGAGGCATCGTCCCTGTATATATACCCCCCCCCACTTGTATATACACTCCCCCCATTTATACATACACACGTATTACATCCTTATCCAGGTGAGGCACCGTCCCCTGTATATATACACCCCCCCACTTGTATATACACTCCCCCCCCCATTTATACATACACACTTATTACATCATTATCCAGGTGAGGCACCGTCCCCTGTATATATACACCCCCCCCCCACTTGTATATACACTCCCCCCATTTATACATACACATATTACATCCTTATCCAGGTGAGGCACCCTGTATATATACCCCCCCCATTTGTATATACACTCCCCCCATTTATACATACACACTTATTACATCCTTATCCAGGTGAGGCACCGTCCCCTGTATATATACACCCCCCCCCCACTTGTATATACACCCCCCATTTATAAATACACACTTATTACATCCTTATCCAGGTGAGGAACCGTTCCTGTATATATACACCCCCCCCCCATTTGTATATACACTCCCCCCATTTATACATACACACGTATTACATCCTTATCCAGGTGAGGCACCGTCCCCTGTATATATACACCCCCCCCCCCCCATTTGTATATACACTCCCCCCATTTATACGTACACACGTATTACATCCTTATCCAGGTGAGGCACCATCCCCTGTATACACCCCCCCCCACTTGTATATACATGCCCCCCATTTATACATACTCACGTATTACATCATTATCCAGGTGAGGCACCGTCCCTGTATATATACACCCCCCCCCCCCACTTGTATATACACTCCCCCCATTTATACATACACACTAATTACATCCTTATCCAGGTGAAGCACCGTCCCCTGTATATATACACCCCCCCCCCCCCACTTGTATATACACTCCCCCCATTTATACATACACACTAATTACATCCTTATCCAGGTGAGGCACCGTCCCCTGTATATATACACCCCCCCCCACTTGTATATACACTCCCCCCATTTATACATACACACGTATTACATCCTTATCTAGGTGAGGGACCGTCCCCTGTATATATACATCCCCCCCCACTTGTATATACACTCCCCCCATTTATACATACTGTACACACTTATTACATCATTATCCAGGTGAGGCACCGTCCCCTGTATATATACCCCCCCCCATTTATACATACACACATATTACATCCTTATCCAGGTGAGGCACCGTCCCCTGTATATACGCCCCCCCCCCCCCACTTGTATATACACTCCCCCATTTATACATACACACGTATTACATCATTATCCAGGAGAGGCACCATCCCCTGTATATATACACCCCCCCCCCCACTTGTATATACACTCCCCCCCCCATTTATACATACACACTTATTACATCATTATCCAGGTGCGGCACCGTCCCCTGTATATATACACCCCCCCCCACTTGTATATACACTCCCCCCATTTATACATACACACGTATTACATCCTTATCTAGGTGAGGCACCATCCCCTGTATATATACCCCCCCCCCCACTTGTATATACACTCCCCCCATTTATACATACACACGTATTACATCATTATCCAGGTGAAGCACCATCCCCTCTATATATACACCCCCCCACTTGTATATACACCCCCCCCACTTGTATATACACTCCCCCCATTTATACATACACACGTATTACATCCTTATCCAGGTGAGGCACCGTCCCCTGTATACACCCCCCCCCCCCCACTTGTATATACACTCCCCCCATTTATACATACACACTTATTACATCCTTATCCAGGTGAGGCACCGTCCCCTGTATATACACCCCCCCCCCCACTTGTATATACACTCCCCCCCCCATTTATACATACACACGTATTACATCCTTATCCAGGTGAGGCACCGTCCCCTGTATACACCCCCCCCCCCACTTGTATATACACTCCCCCCATTTATACATACACACGTATTACATCATTATCCAGGTGAGGCACCGTCCCCTGTATATATACCCCCCCACCCACTTGTATATACACTCCCCCCATTTATACATACACACATATTACATCCTTATCCAGGTGAGGCACCGTCCCTGTATATATACACCCCCCCCCACTTGTATATACACTCCCCCCATTTATATATACACACGTATTACATCCTTATCCAGGTGAGGCACCGTCCCCTGTATATATACACCCCCCCCCCATTTGTATATACACTCCCCCCATTTATACATACACACTTATTACATCCTTATCCAGGTGAGGCACCGTCCCCTGTATATATACACCCCCCCCCCCACTTGTATATACACTCCCCCCATTTATACATACACACGTATTACATCCTTATCCAGGTGAGGCACCGTCCCTGTATATATACACCCCCCCCCCCATTTGTATATACACTCCCCCCATTTATACATACACACGTATTACATCCTTATCCAGGTGAGGCACCGTCCCCTGTATATATACCCCCCCCCATTTGTATATACACTCCCCCCATTTATACATACACACGTATTACATCATTATCCAGGTGAGGCACCGTCCCCTGTATATATACACCCCCCCCCCCACTTGTATATACACTCCCCCCATTTATACATACACTTATTACATCATTATCCAGGTGAGGCATCGTCCCCTGTATATATACACCCCCCCCCCACTTGTATATACACTCCCCCCATTTATACATACACACTTATTACATCCTTATCCAGGTGAGGCATCGTCCCCTGTATATATACCCCCCCCCCCCACTTGTATATACACTCCCCCCATTTATACATACACACTTATTACATCCTTATCCAGGTGAGGCATCGTCCCCTGTATATATACCCCCCCCCATTTGTATATACACTCCCCCCATTTATACATACACACGTATTACATCCTTATCCAGGTGAGGCACCGTCCCCTGTATACACCCCCCTCCCCACTTGTATATACACTCCCCCCATTTATACATACACACGTATTACATCCTTATCCAGGTGAGGCATCGTCCCCTGTATATATACCCCCCCCCCCACTTGTATATACACTCCCCCCATTTATACATACACACTTATTACATCCTTATCCAGGTGAGGCACCGTCCCCTGTATATACACCCCCCCCCCACTTGTATATACACTCCCCCCATTTATACATACACACGTATCACATCATTATCCAGGTGAGGCACCGTCCCCTGTATATATACACCCCCCCCCCACTTGTATATACACTCCCCCCATTTATACATACACATATTACATCCTTATCCAGGTGAGGCACCGTCCCCTGTATATACACCCCCCCCCCACTTGTATATACACTCCCCCCATTTATACATACTCACGTATTACATCCTTATCCAGGTGAGGCACCGTCCCCTGTATATATACACCCCCCCCCACTTGTATATACACTCCCCCCATTTATATATACACACGTATTACATCCTTATCCAGGTGAGGCACCCTGTATATATACCCCCCCCCCCATTTGTATATACACTCCCCCCATTTATACATACACACTTATTACATCCTTATCCAGGTGAGGCACCGTCCCCTGTATATATACACCCCCCCCCACTTGTATATACACTCCCCCCCATTTATACATACACACTTATTACATCCTTATCCAGGTGAGGCACCGTTCCTGTATATATACACCCCCCCCCCCCATTTGTATATACACTCCCCCCATTTATACATACACACGTATTACATCCTTATCCAGGTGAGGCACCGTCCCCTGTATACACCCCCCCCCCACTTGTATATACATGCCCCCCATTTATACATACACACGTATTACATCATTATCCAGGTGAGGCACCGTCCCCTGTATATATACACCCACCCCCCCACTTGTATATACACTCCCCCCATTTATACATACACACTTATTACATCCTTATCCAGGTGAGGCACCGTCCCCTGTATATATACACCCCCCCCACTTGTATATACACTCCCCCCATTTATACATACACACGTATTACATCCTTATCTAGGTGAGGGACCCGTCCCCTGTATATATACATCCCCCCCACTTGTATATACACTCCCCCCATTTATACATACACACGTATTACATCATTATCCAGGTGAGGCACCGTCCCCTGTATATATACACCCCCCAACCCCATTTGTATATACACTCCCCCATTTATATATACACGTATATATATATATATATATTTTTAAACACACAAATAACCGCATCAAAAAATCACTAATAATAATAAATGATCAAAACCCACAATATATAGTAAAAAATAATGCCAGTGCTGGTGCTAAGGGGAAAGAATATATCAAAACACAAAAAAAAGAAACCCCACATAAAGCACTCTGATAAACAATGAATATACAAAAAAAATATTAAAGACCAACATTCAAAACAAGAGAAATATGATAAAAAAGACAGATTAAGACCAAAGTGGAGACCCCCCGAAAACCTCATAATATATAAACCAACAAAACCCACAAATATAAACATATAATGTAGGAGACATAAATCAGATCTAATGATGAACTAACTGCTGACATAAATGCAATTAAAATGGGAAAAGACGCCCTAACACAGACACTGGGAACTAATAGTTCCCACTGAAAGCAACGACCTGCAGCTCTGAAAGCGCATGCGCAGGAATGATCATCAGCTGCAGGTCTGAAAAGCGCATGCGCAGGAATGATCATCAGCTGCAGCTCTGAAAGCGCATGCGCAGGAATGATCATCAGCTGCAGGTCTGAGAAGCGCATGCGCAGGAATGATCATCAGCTGCAGCTCTGAAAGCGCATGCGCAGGAATGATCAACGACCTGCAGCTCTGAAAGCGCATGCGCAGGAATGATCATCAGCTGCAGGTCTGAGAAGCGCATGCGTAGGAATGATCATCAGCTGCAGCTCTGAAAGCGCATGCGCAGGAATGATCATCAGGATTACAGAACTAAACTACGCGGATAACTTTTCTTGTGGCAAAAAATAACAATACCAGAACTGCATTCATATAAACATGCTAAATCCCGTCCCTGGGATGAAGCGCCTGCCCAGGAAACCCTGCAGAGAATAACATATTACACGCAAGTGTGGCTTGAAAATCACAGTATCTCTAACTAGCTAATGCGAGTTAGAACACGCTCCTCCTGGGCAGATCACAGTGGGAAACACCCACTAGCAAACATTGGGAGTAGCAGGAAAAGGGTGGCAATAGTGTATCAGCCCAGTGGCAGTCTGCGCAGGCAATCTCCCCAAATACAGTCAGCAAACAAATATCAGTGAATCAAGTCCCGACCAGATGTGTAATAATGGCGGCTATTTGCAGAGAACACGTCCTCCGTGCGACAGTAATATGTGATCATAGAACACAGCGGTCGTTGTGGCGTGTAGGAAGGAAGGTATATGTCAGGCTGTATAGCGGAGCACAGACTTAGTTGTGGCGTGTAGGAAGGAAGCTATATGTCAGGCTGTATAGCGGAGCACAGACTTAGTTGTGGCGTGTAGGAAGGAAGCTATATGTCAGGCTGTATAGCGGAGCACAGACTTAGTTGTGGCGTGTAGGAAGGAAGCTATATGTCAGGCTGTATAGCGGAGCACAGACTTAGTTGTGGCGTGTAGGAAGGAATCTATATGTCAGGCTGTATAACGGAGCACAGACTTAGTTGTGGCATGTAGGATGGAAGCTATATGTCAGGCTGTATAGCGGAGCACAGACTTAGTTGTGGCGTCTAGGAAGGAAGCTATATGTCAGGCTGTATAGCGGAACACAGACTTAGTTGTGGCGTGTAGGAAGGAAGCTATATGTCAGGCTGTATAGCGGAGCACATTCTTAGTTGTGACGTGTAGGAAGGAAGCTATATGTCAGGCTGTATAGCGGAGCACAGACTTAGTTGTGGCGTGTAGGAAGGAAGCTATATGTCAGGCTGTATAGCGGAGCACATTCTTAGTTGTGGCGTGTAGGAAGGAAGCTATATGTCAGGCTGTATAGCGGAGCACAGACTTAGTTGTGGCGTGTAGGAAGGAAGCTATATGTCAGGCTGTATAGCGGAGCACAGACTTAGTTGTGGCGTGTAGGAAGGAAGCTATATGTCAGGCTGTATAGCGGAGCACAGACTTAGTTGTTGCGTGTAGGAAGGAAGCTATATGTCAGGCTGTATAGCGGAGCACAGACTTAGTTGTGGCGTGTAGGAAGGAAGCTATATGTCAGGCTGTATAGCGGAGCACAGACTTAGTTGTGACGTGTAGGAAGGAAGCTATATGTCAGGCTGTATAGCGGAGCACAGTCTTAGTTGTGGCGTGTAGGAAGGAAGCTATATGTCAGGCTGTATAGCGGAGCACAGACTTAGTTGTGGCGTGTAGGAAGGAAGCTATATGTCAGGCTGTATAGCGGAGCACATTCTTAGTTGTGGCGTGTAGGAAGGAAGCTATATGTCAGGCTGTATAGCGGAGCACAGACTTAGTTGTGGCGTGTAGGAAGGAAGCTATATGTCAGGCTGTATAGCGGAGCACAGACTTAGTTGTGGCGTGTAGGAAGGAAGCTATATGTCAGGCTGTATAGCGGAACACAGACTTAGTTGTGGCGTGTAGGAAGGAAGCTATATGTCAGGCTGTATAGCGGAGCACAGACTTAGTTGTGGCGTGTAGGAAGGAAGCTATATGTCAGGCTGTATAGCGGAGCACAGACTTAGTTGTGGCGTGTAGGAAGGAAGCTATATGTCAGGCTGTATAGTGGAGCACATTCTTAGTTGTGGCGTGTAGGAAGGAAGCTATATGTCAGGCTGTATAGCGGAGCACAGACTTAGTTGTGGCGTGTAGGAAGGAAGCTATATGTCAGGCTGTATAGCGGAGCACAGACTTAGTTGTGGCGTGTAGGAAGGAAGCTATATGTCAGGCTGTATAGCGGAGCACAGACTTAGTTGTGGCGTGTAGGAAGGAAGCTATATGTCAGGCTGTATAGCGGAGCACAGACTTAGTTGTGGCGTGTAGGAAGGAAGCTATATGTCAGGCTGTATAGCGGAGCACAGACTTAGTTGTGGCGTGTAGGAAGGAAGCTATATGTCAGGCTGTATAGCGGAGCACAGACTTAGATGTGGCATATAGGAAGGAAGCTATATGTCAGGCTGTATAGCGGAGCACAGACTTAGTTGTGGCGTGTAGGAAGGAAGCTATATGTCAGGCTGTATAGCGGAGCACAGACTTAGTTGTGGCGTGTAGGAAGGAAGCTATATGTCAGGCTGTATAGCGGAGCACAGACTTAGTTGTTGCGTGTAGGAAGGAAGCTATATGTCAGGCTGTATAGCGGAGCACAGACTTAGTTGTGGCGTGTAGGAAGGAAGCTATATGTCAGGCTGTATAGCGGAGCACAGACTTAGTTGTGACGTGTAGGAAGGAAGCTATATGTCAGGCTGTATAGCGGAGCACAGACTTAGTTGTGGCGTGTAGGAAGGAAGCTATATGTCAGGCTGTATAGCGGAGCACATTCTTAGTTGTGGCGTGTAGGAAGGAAGCTATATGTCAGGCTGTATAGCGGAGCACAGACTTAGTTGTGGCGTGTAGGAAGGAAGCTATATGTCAGGCTGTATAGCGGAGCACAGACTTAGTTGTGGCGTGTAGGAAGGAAGCTATATGTCAGGCTGTATAGCGGAACACAGACTTAGTTGTGGCGTGTAGGAAGGAAGCTATATGTCAGGCTGTATAGCGGAGCACAGACTTAGTTGTGGCGTGTAGGAAGGAAGCTATATGTCAGGCTGTATAGCGGAGCACAGACTTAGTTGTGGCGTGTAGGAAGGAAGCTATATGTCAGGCTGTATAGTGGAGCACATTCTTAGTTGTGGCGTGTAGGAAGGAAGCTAAAGGAAGCTATATGTCAGGCTGTATAGCGGAGCACAGACTTAGTTGTGGCGTGTAGGAAGGAAGCTATATGTCAGGCTGTATAGCGGAGCACAGACTTAGTTGTGGCGTGTAGGAAGGAAGCTATATGTCAGGCTGTATAGCGGAGCACAGACTTAGTTGTGGCGTGTAGGAAGGAAGCTATATGTCAGGCTGTATAGCGGAGCACAGACTTAGTTGTGGCGTGTAGGAAGGAAGCTATATGTCAGGCTGTATAGCGGAGCACAGACTTAGTTGTGGCGTGTAGGAAGGAAGCTATATGTCAGGCTGTATAGCGGAGCACAGACTTAGATGTGGCATATAGGAAGTAAGCTATATGTCAGGCTGTATAGCGGAGCACAGACATAGTTGTGGCGTGTAGGAAGGAAGCTATATGTCAGGCTGTATAGCGGAGCACAGACTTAGTTGTGGCGTGTAGGAAGGAAGCTATATGTCAGGCTGTATAGCGGAGCACAGACTTAGTTGTGGCGTGTAGGAAGGAAGCTATATGTCAGGCTGTATAGCGGAGCACAGACTTAGTTGTGGCGTGTAGGAAGGAAGCTATATGTCAGGCTGTATAGCGGAGCACAGACTTAGTTGTGGCGTGTAGGAAGGAAGCTATATGTCAGGCTGTATAGCGGAGCACAGACTTAGTTGTGGCGTGTAGGAAGGAAGCTATATGTCAGGCTGTATAGCGGAGCACATTCTTAGTTGTGGCGTGTAGGAAGGAAGCTAAAGGAAGCTATATGTCAGGCTGTATAGCGGAGCACAGACTTAGTTGTGGCGTGTAGGAAGGAAGCTATATGTCAGGCTGTATAGCGGAGCACAGACTTAGTTGTGGCGTGTAGGAAGGAAGCTATATGTCAGGCTGTATAGCGGAGCACAGACTTAGTTGTGGCGTGTAGGAAGGAAGCTATATGTCAGGCTGTATAGCGGAGCACAGTTTTAGTTGTGGCGTGTAGGAAGGAAGCTATATGTCAGGCTGTATAGCGGAGCACAGACTTAGTTGTGGCGTGTAGGAAGGAAGCTATATGTCAGGCTGTATAGCGGAGCACAGACTTAGATGTGGCATATAGGAAGGAAGCTATATGTCAGGCTGTATAGCGGAGCACAGACATAGTTGTGGCGTGTAGGAAGGAAGCTATATGTCAGGCTGTATAGCGGAGCACAGACTTAGTTGTGGCGTGTAGGAAGGAAGCTATATGTCAGGCTGTATAGCGGAGCACAGACTTAGTTGTGGCGTGTAGGAAGGAAGCTATATGTCAGGCTGTATAGCGGAACACAGACTTAGTTGTGGCGTGTAGGAAGGAAGCTATATGTCAGGCTGTATAGCGGAGCACAGACTTAGTTGTGGCGTGTAGGAAGGAAGCTATATGTCAGGCTGTATAGCGGAGCACAGACTTAGTTGTGGCGTGTAGGAAGGAAGCTATATGTCAGGCTGTATAGTGGAGCACATTCTTAGTTGTGGCGTGTAGGAAGGAAGCTAAAGGAAGCTATATGTCAGGCTGTATAGCGGAGCACAGACTTAGTTGTGGCGTGTAGGAAGGAAGCTATATGTCAGGCTGTATAGCGGAGCACAGACTTAGTTGTGGCGTGTAGGAAGGAAGCTATATGTCAGGCTGTATAGCGGAGCACAGACTTAGTTGTGGCGTGTAGGAAGGAAGCTATATGTCAGGCTGTATAGCGGAGCACAGACTTAGTTGTGGCGTGTAGGAAGGAAGCTATATGTCAGGCTGTATAGTGGAGCACATTCTTAGTTGTGGCGTGTAGGAAGGAAGCTAAAGGAAGCTATATGTCAGGCTGTATAGCGGAGCACAGACTTAGTTGTGGCGTGTAGGAAGGAAGCTATATGTCAGGCTGTATAGCGGAGCACAGACTTAGTTGTGGCGTGTAGGAAGGAAGCTATATGTCAGGCTGTATAGCGGAGCACAGACTTAGTTGTGGCGTGTAGGAAGGAAGCTATATGTCAGGCTGTATAGCGGAGCACAGACTTAGTTGTGGCGTGTAGGAAGGAAGCTATATGTCAGGCTGTATAGCGGAACACAGACTTAGTTGTGGCGTGTAGGAAGGAAGCTATATGTCAGGCTGTATAGCGGAGCACAGACTTAGTTGTGGCGTGTAGGAAGGAAGCTATATGTCAGGCTGTGTAGCGGAGCACAGACTTAGTTGTGGCGTGTAGGAAGGAAGCTATATGTCAGGCTGTATAGCGGAGCACAGACTTAGTTGTGGCGTGTAGGAAGGAAGCTATATGTCAGGCTATATAGCGGAACACATTCTTAGTTGTGGCGTGTAGGAAGGAAGCTATATGTCAGGCTGTATAGCGGAGCACAGACTTAGTTGTGGCGTGTAGGATGGAAGCTATATGTCAGGCTGTATAGCGGAGCACATTCTTAGTTGTGGCGTGTAGGAAGGAAGCTATATGTCAGGCTGTATAGCGGAGCACAGACTTAGTTGTGGCGTGTAGGAAGGAAGCTATATGTCAGGCTGTATAGCGGAGCACATTCTTAGTTGTGACGTGTAGGAAGGAAGCTATATGTCAGGCTGTATAGCGGAGCACATTCTTAGTTGTGGCGTGTAGGAAGGAAGCTATATGTCAGGCTGTATAGCGGAGCACAGACTTAGTTGTGGCGTGTAGGAAGGAAGCTATATGTCAGGCTGTATAGCGGAGCACATTCTTAGTTGTGGCGTGTAGGAAGGAAGCTATATGTCAGGCTGTATAGCGGAGCACAGACTTAGTTGTGGCGTGTAGGAAGGAAGCTATATGTCAGGCTGTATAGCGGAGCACAGACTTAGTTGTGGCGTGTAGGAAGGAAGCTATATGTCAGGCTGTATAGCGGAGCACAGACTTAGTTGTGGCGTGTACGAAGGAAGCTATATGTCAGGCTGTATAGCGGAGCACAGACTTAGTTGTGGCGTGTAGGATGGAAGCTATATGTCAGGCTGTATAGCGGAGCACAGACTTAGTTGTGGCGTGTAGGAAGGAAGCTATATGTCAGGCTGTATAGCGGAGCACAGACTTAGTTGTGGCGTGTAGGAAGGAAGCTATATGTCAGGCTTTATAGCGGAGCACAGACTTAGTTGTGGCGTGTAGGAAGGAAGCTATATGTCAGGCTGTATAGCGGAGCACAGACTTAGTTGTGGCGTGTAGGAAGGAAGCTATATGTCAGGCTGTATAGCGGAGCACAGTTTTAGTTGTGGCGTGTAGGAAGGAAGCTATATGTCAGGCTGTATAGCGGAGCACAGACTTAGTTGTGGCGTGTAGGAAGGAAGCTATATGTCAGGCTGTATAGCGGAGCACAGACTTAGTTGTGGCGTGTAGGATGGAAGCTATATGTCAGGCTGTATAGCGGAGCACAGACTTAGTTGTGGCGTGTAGGAAGGAAGCTATATGTCAGGCTGTATAGTGGAGCACATTCTTAGTTGTGACGTGTAGGAAGGAAGCTATATGTCAGGCTGTATAGCGGAGCACAGACTTAGTTGTGGCGTGTATTAAGGAAGCTATATGTCAGGCTGTATAGCGGAGCACAGACTTAGTTGTGGCGTGTAGGAAGGAAGCTATATGTCAGGCTGTATAGCGGAGCACATTCTTAGTTGTGGCGTGTAGGAAGGAAGCTATATGTCAGGCTGTATAGCGGAGCACATTCTTAGTTGTGGCGTGTAGGAAGGAAGCTATATGTCAGGCTGTATAGCGGAGCACATTCTTAGTTGTGGCGTGTAGGAAGGAAGCTATATGTCAGGCTGTATAGCGGAGCACAGACTTAGTTGTGACGTGTAGGAAGGAAGCTATATGTCAGGCTGTATAGCGGAGCACAGACTTAGTTGTGGCGTGTAGGAAGGAAGCTATATGTCAGGCTGTATAGCAGAGCACATTCTTAGTTTTGGCGTGTAGGAAGGAAGCTATATGTCAGGCTGTATAGCGGAGCACAGACTTAGTTGTGACGTGTAGGAAGGAAGCTATATGTCAGGCTGTATAGCGGAGCACAGACTTAGTTGTGGCGTGTAGGAAGGAAGCTATATGTCAGGCTGTATAGCGGAGCACAGACTTAGTTGTGGCGTGTAGGAAGGAAGCTATATGTCAGGCTGTATAGCGGAGCACAGACTTAGTTGTGGCGTGTACGAAGGAAGCTATATGTCAGGCTGTATAGCGGAGCACAGACTTAGTTGTGGCGTGTAGGATGGAAGCTATATGTCAGGCTGTATAGCGGAGCACAGACTTAGTTGTGGCGTGTAGGAAGGAAGCTATATGTCAGGCTGTATAGCGGAGCACAGACTTAGTTGTGGCGTGTAGGAAGGAAGCTATATGTCAGGCTGTATAGCGGAGCACAGACTTAGTTGTGGCGTGTAGGAAGGAAGCTATATGTCAGGCTGTATAGCGGAGCACAGACTTAGTTGTGGCGTGTAGGAAGGAAGCTATATGTCAGGCTGTATAGCGGAGCACAGTTTTAGTTGTGGCGTGTAGGAAGGAAGCTATATGTCAGGCTGTATAGCGGAGCACAGACTTAGTTGTGGCGTGTAGGAAGGAAGCTATATGTCAGGCTGTATAGCGGAGCACAGACTTAGTTGTGGCGTGTAGGATGGAAGCTATATGTCAGGCTGTATAGCGGAGCACAGACTTAGTTGTGGCGTGTAGGAAGGAAGCTATATGTCAGGCTGTATAGTGGAGCACATTCTTAGTTGTGACGTGTAGGAAGGAAGCTATATGTCAGGCTGTATAGCGGAGCACAGACTTAGTTGTGGCGTGTATTAAGGAAGCTATATGTCAGGCTGTATAGCGGAGCACAGACTTAGTTGTGGCGTGTAGGAAGGAAGCTATATGTCAGGCTGTATAGCGGAGCACATTCTTAGTTGTGGCGTGTAGGAAGGAAGCTATATGTCAGGCTGTATAGCGGAGCACATTCTTAGTTGTGGCGTGTAGGAAGGAAGCTATATGTCAGGCTGTATAGCGGAGCACATTCTTAGTTGTGGCGTGTAGGAAGGAAGCTATATGTCAGGCTGTATAGCGGAGCACAGACTTAGTTGTGGCGTGTAGGAAGGAAGCTATATGTCAGGCTGTATAGCGGAGCACAGACTTAGTTGTGGCGTGTAGGAAGGAAGCTATATGTCAGGCTGTATAGCAGAGCACATTCTTAGTTTTGGCGTGTAGGAAGGAAGCTATATGTCAGGCTGTATAGCGGAGCACAGACTTAGTTGTGACGTGTAGGAAGGAAGCTATATGTCAGGCTGTATAGCGGAGCACAGACTTAGTTGTGGCGTGTAGGAAGGAAGCTATATGTCAGGCTGTATAGCGGAGCACAGACTTAGTTGTGGCGTGTAGGAAGGAAGCTATATGTCAGGCTGTATAGTGGAGCACAGACTTAGTTGTGGCGTGTAGGAAGGAAGCTATATGTCAGGCTGTATAGCGGAGCACAGACTTAGTTGTGGCGTGTAGGAAGGAAGCTATATGTCAGGCTGTATAGCGGAGCACAGACTTAGTTGTGGCGTGTAGGAAGGAAGCTATATGTCAGGCTGTATAGTGGAGCACAGACTTAGTTGTGGCGTGTAGGAAGGAAGCTATATGTCAGGCTGTATAGCGGAGCACAGACTTAGTTGTGGCGTGTAGGAAGGAAGCTATATGTCGGCTGTATAGCGGAGCACAGACTTAGTTGTGGCGTGTAGGAAGGAAGCTATATGTCAGGCTGTATAGCGGAACACAGACTTAGTTGTGGCGTGTAGGAAGGAAGCTATATGTCAGGCTGTATAGCGGAGCACAGACTTAGTTGTGGCATGTAGGAAGGAAGCTATATGTCAGGCTGTATAGCGGAGCACAGACTTAGTTGTGGCGTGTAGGAAGGAAGCTATATGTCAGGCTGTATAGCGGAACACAGACTTAGTTGTGGCGTGTAGGAAGGAAGCTATATGTCAGGCTGTATAACGGAACACAGACTTAGTTGTGGCGTGTAGGAAGGAAGCTATATGTCAGGCTGTATAGCGGAACACAGACTTAGTTGTGGCGTGTAGGAAGGAAGCTATATGTCAGGCTGTATAGCGGAGCACAGACTTAGTTGTGGCGTGTAGGAAGGAAGCTATATGTCAGGCTGTGTAGCGGAGCACAGACTTAGTTGTGGCGTGTAGGAAGGAAGCTATATGTCAGGCTGTATAGCGGAGCACAGACTTAGTTGTGGCGTGTAGGAAGGAAGCTATATGTCAGGCTATATAGCGGAACACATTCTTAGTTGTGGCGTGTAGGAAGGAAGCTATATGTCAGGCTGTATAGCGGAGCACAGACTTAGTTGTGGCGTGTAGGATGGAAGCTATATGTCAGGCTGTATAGCGGAGCACATTCTTAGTTGTGGCGTGTAGGAAGGAAGCTATATGTCAGGCTGTATAGCGGAGCACATTCTTAGTTGTGGCGTGTAGGAAGGAAGCTATATGTCAGGCTGTATAGCGGAGCACAGACTTAGTTGTGGCGTGTAGGAAGGAAGCTATATGTCAGGCTGTATAGCGGAGCACATTCTTAGTTGTGGCGTGTAGGAAGGAAGCTATATGTCAGGCTGTATAGCGGAGCACAGTCTTAGTTGTGGCGTGTAGGAAGGAAGCTATATGTCAGGCTGTATAGCGGAGCACAGACTTAGTTGTGGCGTGTAGGAAGGAAGCTATATGTCAGGCTGTATAGCGGAGCACAGACTTAGTTGTGGCGTGTAGGAAGGAAGCTATATGTCAGGCTGTATAGCGGAACACAGACTTAGTTGTGGCGTGTAGGAAGGAAGCTATATGTCAGGCTGTATAGCGGAGCACAGACTTAGTTGTGGCGTGTAGGAAGGAAGCTATATGTCAGGCTGTATAGCGGAGCACAGACTTAGTTGTGGCGTGTAGGAAGGAAGCTATATGTCAGGCTGTATAGTGGAGCACATTCTTAGTTGTGGCGTGTAGGAAGGAAGCTATATGTCAGGCTGTATAGCGGAGCACAGACTTAGTTGTGGCGTGTAGGAAGGAAGCTATATGTCAGGCTGTATAGCGGAGCACAGACTTAGTTGTGGCGTGTAGGAAGGAAGCTATATGTCAGGCTGTATAGCGGAGCACAGACTTAGTTGTGGCGTGTAGGAAGGAAGCTATATGTCAGGCTGTATAGCGGAGCACAGACTTAGTTGTGGCGTGTAGGAAGGAAGCTATATGTCAGGCTGTATAGCGGAGCACAGACTTAGTTGTGGCGTGTAGGAAGGAAGCTATATGTCAGGCTGTATAGCGGAGCACAGACTTAGTTGTGGCGTGTAGGAAGGAAGCTATATGTCAGGCTGTATAGCGGAGCACATTCTTAGTTGTGGCGTGTAGGAAGGAAGCTATATGTCAGGCTGTATAGCGGAGCACATTCTTAGTTGTGGCGTGTAGGAAGGAAGCTATATGTCAGGCTGTATAGCGGAGCACATTCTTAGTTGTGGCGTGTAGGAAGGAAGCTATATGTCAGGCTGTATAGCGGAGCACAGACTTAGTTGTGACGTGTAGGAAGGAAGCTATATGTCAGGCTGTATAGCGGAGCACAGACTTAGTTGTGGCGTGTAGGAAGGAAGCTATATGTCAGGCTGTATAGCAGAGCACATTCTTAGTTTTGGCGTGTAGGAAGGAAGCTATATGTCAGGCTGTATAGCGGAGCACAGACTTAGTTGTGACGTGTAGGAAGGAAGCTATATGTCAGGCTGTATAGCGGAGCACAGACTTAGTTGTGGCGTGTAGGAAGGAAGCTATATGTCAGGCTGTATAGCGGAGCACAGACTTAGTTGTGGCGTGTAGGAAGGAAGCTATATGTCAGGCTGTATAGCGGAGCACAGACTTAGTTGTGGCGTGTACGAAGGAAGCTATATGTCAGGCTGTATAGCGGAGCACAGACTTAGTTGTGGCGTGTAGGATGGAAGCTATATGTCAGGCTGTATAGCGGAGCACAGACTTAGTTGTGGCGTGTAGGAAGGAAGCTATATGTCAGGCTGTATAGCGGAGCACAGACTTAGTTGTGGCGTGTAGGAAGGAAGCTATATGTCAGGCTGTATAGCGGAGCACAGACTTAGTTGTGGCGTGTAGGAAGGAAGCTATATGTCAGGCTGTATAGCGGAGCACAGACTTAGTTGTGGCGTGTAGGAAGGAAGCTATATGTCAGGCTGTATAGCGGAGCACAGTTTTAGTTGTGGCGTGTAGGAAGGAAGCTATATGTCAGGCTGTATAGCGGAGCACAGACTTAGTTGTGGCGTGTAGGAAGGAAGCTATATGTCAGGCTGTATAGCGGAGCACAGACTTAGTTGTGGCGTGTAGGATGGAAGCTATATGTCAGGCTGTATAGCGGAGCACAGACTTAGTTGTGGCGTGTAGGAAGGAAGCTATATGTCAGGCTGTATAGTGGAGCACATTCTTAGTTGTGACGTGTAGGAAGGAAGCTATATGTCAGGCTGTATAGCGGAGCACAGACTTAGTTGTGGCGTGTATTAAGGAAGCTATATGTCAGGCTGTATAGCGGAGCACAGACTTAGTTGTGGCGTGTAGGAAGGAAGCTATATGTCAGGCTGTATAGCGGAGCACATTCTTAGTTGTGGCGTGTAGGAAGGAAGCTATATGTCAGGCTGTATAGCGGAGCACATTCTTAGTTGTGGCGTGTAGGAAGGAAGCTATATGTCAGGCTGTATAGCGGAGCACATTCTTAGTTGTGGCGTGTAGGAAGGAAGCTATATGTCAGGCTGTATAGCGGAGCACAGACTTAGTTGTGGCGTGTAGGAAGGAAGCTATATGTCAGGCTGTATAGCGGAGCACAGACTTAGTTGTGGCGTGTAGGAAGGAAGCTATATGTCAGGCTGTATAGCAGAGCACATTCTTAGTTTTGGCGTGTAGGAAGGAAGCTATATGTCAGGCTGTATAGCGGAGCACAGACTTAGTTGTGACGTGTAGGAAGGAAGCTATATGTCAGGCTGTATAGCGGAGCACAGACTTAGTTGTGGCGTGTAGGAAGGAAGCTATATGTCAGGCTGTATAGCGGAGCACAGACTTAGTTGTGGCGTGTAGGAAGGAAGCTATATGTCAGGCTGTATAGTGGAGCACAGACTTAGTTGTGGCGTGTAGGAAGGAAGCTATATGTCAGGCTGTATAGCGGAGCACAGACTTAGTTGTGGCGTGTAGGAAGGAAGCTATATGTCAGGCTGTATAGCGGAGCACAGACTTAGTTGTGGCGTGTAGGAAGGAAGCTATATGTCAGGCTGTATAGTGGAGCACAGACTTAGTTGTGGCGTGTAGGAAGGAAGCTATATGTCAGGCTGTATAGCGGAGCACAGACTTAGTTGTGGCGTGTAGGAAGGAAGCTATATGTCGGCTGTATAGCGGAGCACAGACTTAGTTGTGGCGTGTAGGAAGGAAGCTACATGTCAGGCTGTATAGCGGAACACAGACTTAGTTGTGGCGTGTAGGAAGGAAGCTATATGTCAGGCTGTATAGCGGAGCACAGACTTAGTTGTGGCATGTAGGAAGGAAGCTATATGTCAGGCTGTATAGCGGAGCACAGACTTAGTTGTGGCGTGTAGGAAGGAAGCTATATGTCAGGCTGTATAGCGGAACACAGACTTAGTTGTGGCGTGTAGGAAGGAAGCTATATGTCAGGCTGTATAACGGAACACAGACTTAGTTGTGGCGTGTAGGAAGGAAGCTATATGTCAGGCTGTATAGCGGAACACAGACTTAGTTGTGGCGTGTAGGAAGGAAGCTATATGTCAGGCTGTATAGCGGAGCACAGACTTAGTTGTGGCGTGTAGGAAGGAAGCTATATGTCAGGCTGTGTAGCGGAGCACAGACTTAGTTGTGGCGTGTAGGAAGGAAGCTATATGTCAGGCTGTATAGCGGAGCACAGACTTAGTTGTGGCGTGTAGGAAGGAAGCTATATGTCAGGCTATATAGCGGAACACATTCTTAGTTGTGGCGTGTAGGAAGGAAGCTATATGTCAGGCTGTATAGCGGAGCACAGACTTAGTTGTGGCGTGTAGGATGGAAGCTATATGTCAGGCTGTATAGCGGAGCACATTCTTAGTTGTGGCGTGTAGGAAGGAAGCTATATGTCAGGCTGTATAGCGGAGCACATTCTTAGTTGTGGCGTGTAGGAAGGAAGCTATATGTCAGGCTGTATAGCGGAGCACAGACTTAGTTGTGGCGTGTAGGAAGGAAGCTATATGTCAGGCTGTATAGCGGAGCACATTCTTAGTTGTGGCGTGTAGGAAGGAAGCTATATGTCAGGCTGTATAGCGGAGCACAGTCTTAGTTGTGGCGTGTAGGAAGGAAGCTATATGTCAGGCTGTATAGCGGAGCACAGACTTAGTTGTGGCGTGTAGGAAGGAAGCTATATGTCAGGCTGTATAGCGGAGCACAGACTTAGTTGTGGCGTGTAGGAAGGAAGCTATATGTCAGGCTGTATAGCGGAGCACAGACTTAGTTGTGGCGTGTAGGAAGGAAGCTATATGTCAGGCTGTATAGCGGAGCACAGACTTAGTTGTGGCGTGTAGGAAGGAAGCTATATGTCAGGCTGTATAGCGGAGCACAGACTTAGTTGTGGCGTGTAGGAAGGAAGCTATATGTCAGGCTGTATAGTGGAGCACATTCTTAGTTGTGGCGTGTAGGAAGGAAGCTATATGTCAGGCTGTATAGCGGAGCACAGACTTAGTTGTGGCGTGTAGGAAGGAAGCTATATGTCAGGCTGTATAGCGGAGCACAGACTTAGTTGTGGCGTGTAGGAAGGAAGCTATATGTCAGGCTGTATAGCGGAGCACAGACTTAGTTGTGGCGTGTAGGAAGGAAGCTATATGTCAGGCTGTATAGCGGAGCACAGACTTAGTTGTGGCGTGTAGGAAGGAAGCTATATGTCAGGCTGTATAGCGGAGCACAGACTTAGTTGTGGCGTGTAGGAAGGAAGCTATATGTCAGGCTGTATAGCGGAGCACAGACTTAGTTGTGGCGTGTAGGAAGGAAGCTATATGTCAGGCTGTATAGCGGAGCACAGACTTAGTTGTGGCGTGTAGGAAGGAAGCTATATGTCAGGCTGTATAGCGGAGCACAGACTTAGTTGTGGCGTGTAGGAAGGAAGCTATATGTCAGGCTGTATAGCGGAGCACAGACTTAGTTGTGGCGTGTAGGAAGGAAGCTATATGTCAGGCTGTATAGCGGAGCACATTCTTAGTTGTGGCGTGTAGGAAGGAAGCTATATGTCAGGCTGTATAGCGGAGCACAGACTTAGTTGTGGCGTGTAGTAAGGAAGCTATATGTCAGGCTGTATAGCGGAGCACAGACTTAGTTGTGGCGTGTAGGAAGGAAGCTATATGTCAGGCTGTATAGCGGAGCACATTCTTAGTTGTGGCGTGTAGGAAGGAAGCTATATGTCAGGCTGTATAGCGGAGCACATTCTTAGTTGTGGCGTGTAGGAAGGAAGCTATATGTCAGGCTGTATAGCGGAGCACATTCTTAGTTGTGGCGTGTAGGAAGGAAGCTATATGTCAGGCTGTATAGCGGAGCACATTCTTAGTTGTGGCGTGTAGGAAGGAAGCTATATGTCAGGCTGTATAGCGGAGCACAGACTTAGTTGTGACGTGTAGGAAGGAAGCTATATGTCAGGCTGTATAGCGGAGCACAGACTTAGTTGTGGCGTGTAGGAAGGAAGCTATATGTCAGGCTGTATAGCGGAGCACAGACTTAGTTGTGGCGTGTAGGAAGGAAGCTATATGTCAGGCTTTATAGCGGAGCACAGACTTAGTTGTGGCGTGTAGGAAGGAAGCTATATGTCAGGCTGTATAGCGGAGCACAGACTTAGTTGTGGCGTGTAGGAAGGAAGCTATATGTCAGGCTGTATAGCGGAGCACAGACTTAGTTGTGGCGTGTAGGAAGGAAGCTATATGTCAGGCTGTATAGCGGAGCACATTCTTAGTTGTGGCGTGTAGGAAGGAAGCTATATGTCAGGCTGTATAGCGGAGCACATTCTTAGTTGTGGCGTGTAGGAAGGAAGCTATATGTCAGGCTGTATAGCGGAGCACATTCTTAGTTGTGGCGTGTAGGAAGGAAGCTATATGTCAGGCTGTATAGCGGAGCACATTCTTAGTTGTGGCGTGTAGGAAGGAAGCTATATGTCAGGCTGTATAGCGGAGCACAGACTTAGTTGTGACGTGTAGGAAGGAAGCTATATGTCAGGCTGTATAGCGGAGCACAGACTTAGTTGTGGCGTGTAGGAAGGAAGCTATATGTCAGGCTGTATAGCGGAGCACAGACTTAGTTGTGGCGTGTAGGAAGGAAGCTATATGTCAGGCTTTATAGCGGAGCACAGACTTAGTTGTGGCGTGTAGGAAGGAAGCTATATGTCAGGCTGTATAGCGGAGCACAGACTTAGTTGTGGCGTGTAGGAAGGAAGCTATATGTCAGGCTGTATAGCGGAGAACAGACTTAGTTGTGGCGTGTAGGAAGGAAGCTATATGTCAGGCTGTATAGTGGAACACAGACTTAGTTGTGGCATGTAGGAAGGAAGCTATATGTCAGGCTGTATAGCGGAGCACAGACTTAGTTGTGGCGTGTAGGAAGGAAGCTATATGTCAGGCTGTATAGCGGAACACAGACTTAGTTGTGGCGTGTAGGAAGGAAGCTATATGTCAGGCTGTATAGCGGAGCACAGACTTAGTTGTGGCGTGTAGGAAGGAAGCTATATGTCAGGCTGTATAGCGGAGCACAGACTTAGTTGTGGCGTGTAGGAAGGAAGCTATATGTCAGGCTGTATAGCGTAACACAGACTTAGTTGTGGCGTGTAGGAAGGAAGCTATATGTCAGGCTGTATAGCGGAACACAGACTTAGTTGTGGCGTGTAGGAAGGAAGCTATATGTCAGGCTGTATAGCGGAGCACAGACTTAGTTGTGGCGTGTAGGAAGGAAGCTATATGTCAGGCTGTGTAGCGGAGCACAGACTTAGTTGTGGCGTGTAGGAAGGAAGCTATATGTCAGGCTGTATAGCGGAGCACATTCTTAGTTGTGGCGTGTAGGAAGGAAGCTATATGTCAGGCTGTATAGCGGAGCACAGACTTAGTTGTGGCGTGTAGGAAGGAAGCTATATGTCAGGCTGTATAGCGGAGCACATTCTTAGTTGTGGCGTGTAGGAAGGAAGCTATATGTCAGGCTGTATAGCGGAGCACAGTCTTAGTTGTGGCGTGTAGGAAGGAAGCTATATGTCAGGCTGTATAGCGGAGCACAGACTTAGTTGTGGCGTGTAGGAAGGAAGCTATATGTCAGGCTGTATAGCGGAGCACAGACTTAGTTGTGGCGTGTAGGAAGGAAGCTATATGTCAGGCTGTATAGCGGAACACAGACTTAGTTGTGGCGTGTAGGAAGGAAGCTATATGTCAGGCTGTATAGCGGAGCACAGACTTAGTTGTGGCGTGTAGGAAGGAAGCTATATGTCAGGCTGTATAGCGGAGCACAGACTTAGTTGTGGCGTGTAGGATGGAAGCTATATGTCAGGCTGTATAGCGGAGCACAGACTTAGTTGTGGCGTGTAGGAAGGAAGCTATATGTCAGGCTGTATAGTGGAGCACATTCTTAGTTGTGACGTGTAGGAAGGAAGCTATATGTCAGGCTGTATAGCGGAGCACAGACTTAGTTGTGGCGTGTAGTAAGGAAGCTATATGTCAGGCTGTATAGCGGAGCACAGACTTAGTTGTGGCGTGTAGGAAGGAAGCTATATGTCAGGCTGTATAGCGGAGCACATTCTTAGTTGTGGCGTGTAGGAAGGAAGCTATATGTCAGGCTGTATAGCGGAGCACATTCTTAGTTGTGGCGTGTAGGAAGGAAGCTATATGTCAGGCTGTATAGCGGAGCACATTCTTAGTTGTGGCGTGTAGGAAGGAAGCTATATGTCAGGCTGTATAGCGGAGCACATTCTTAGTTGTGGCGTGTAGGAAGGAAGCTATATGTCAGGCTGTATAGCGGAGCACAGACTTAGTTGTGACGTGTAGGAAGGAAGCTATATGTCAGGCTGTATAGCGGAGCACAGACTTAGTTGTGGCGTGTAGGAAGGAAGCTATATGTCAGGCTGTATAGCGGAGCACAGACTTAGTTGTGGCGTGTAGGAAGGAAGCTATATGTCAGGCTTTATAGCGGAGCACAGACTTAGTTGTGGCGTGTAGGAAGGAAGCTATATGTCAGGCTGTATAGCGGAGCACAGACTTAGTTGTGGCGTGTAGGAAGGAAGCTATATGTCAGGCTGTATAGCGGAGCACAGACTTAGTTGTGGCGTGTAGGAAGGAAGCTATATGTCAGGCTGTATAGCGGAGCACATTCTTAGTTGTGGCGTGTAGGAAGGAAGCTATATGTCAGGCTGTATAGCGGAGCACATTCTTAGTTGTGGCGTGTAGGAAGGAAGCTATATGTCAGGCTGTATAGCGGAGCACATTCTTAGTTGTGGCGTGTAGGAAGGAAGCTATATGTCAGGCTGTATAGCGGAGCACATTCTTAGTTGTGGCGTGTAGGAAGGAAGCTATATGTCAGGCTGTATAGCGGAGCACAGACTTAGTTGTGACGTGTAGGAAGGAAGCTATATGTCAGGCTGTATAGCGGAGCACAGACTTAGTTGTGGCGTGTAGGAAGGAAGCTATATGTCAGGCTGTATAGCGGAGCACAGACTTAGTTGTGGCGTGTAGGAAGGAAGCTATATGTCAGGCTTTATAGCGGAGCACAGACTTAGTTGTGGCGTGTAGGAAGGAAGCTATATGTCAGGCTGTATAGCGGAGCACAGACTTAGTTGTGGCGTGTAGGAAGGAAGCTATATGTCAGGCTGTATAGCGGAGCACAGACTTAGTTGTGGCGTGTAGGAAGGAAGCTATATGTCAGGCTGTATAGTGGAGCACAGACTTAGTTGTGGCGTGTAGGAAGGAAGCTATATGTCAGGCTGTATAGCGGAGCACAGACTTAGTTGTGGCGTGTAGGAAGGAAGCTATATGTCAGGCTGTATAGCGGAACACAGACTTAGTTGTGGCGTGTAGGAAGGAAGCTATATGTCAGGCTGTATAGCGGAGCACAGACTTAGTTGTGGCGTGTAGGAAGGAAGCTATATGTCAGGCTGTATAGCGGAGCACAGACTTAGTTGTGGCGTGTAGGAAGGAAGCTATATGTCAGGCTGTATAGCGGAACACAGACTTAGTTGTGGCGTGTAGGAAGGAAGCTATATGTCAGGCTGTATAGCGGAACACAGACTTAGTTGTGGCGTGTAGGAAGGAAGCTATATGTCAGGCTGTATAGCGGAGCACAGACTTAGTTGTGGCGTGTAGGAAGGAAGCTATATGTCAGGCTGTGTAGCGGAGCACAGACTTAGTTGTGGCGTGTAGGAAGGAAGCTATATGTCAGGCTGTATAGCGGAGCACAGACTTAGTTGTGGCGTGTAGGAAGGAAGCTATATGTCAGGCTATATAGCGGAACACATTCTTAGTTGTGGCGTGTAGGAAGGAAGCTATATGTCAGGCTGTATAGCGGAGCACAGACTTAGTTGTGGCGTGTAGGATGGAAGCTATATGTCAGGCTGTATAGCGGAGCACATTCTTAGTTGTGGCGTGTAGGAAGGAAGCTATATGTCAGGCTGTATAGCGGAGCACATTCTTAGTTGTGGCGTGTAGGAAGGAAGCTATATGTCAGGCTGTATAGCGGAGCACAGACTTAGTTGTGGCGTGTAGGAAGGAAGCTATATGTCAGGCTGTATAGCGGAGCACAGACTTAGTTGTGGCGTGTAGGAAGGAAGCTATATGTCAGGCTGTATAGCGGAGCACAGTCTTAGTTGTGGCGTGTAGGAAGGAAGCTATATGTCAGGCTGTATAGCGGAGCACAGACTTAGTTGTGGCGTGTAGGAAGGAAGCTATATGTCAGGCTGTATAGCGGAGCACAGACTTAGTTGTGGCGTGTAGGAAGGAAGCTATATGTCAGGCTGTATAGCGGAGCACAGACTTAGTTGTGGCGTGTAGGAAGGAAGCTATATGTCAGGCTGTATAGCGGAGCACAGACTTAGTTGTGGCGTGTAGGAAGGAAGCTATATGTCAGGCTGTATAGCGGAGCACAGACTTAGTTGTGGCGTGTAGGAAGGAAGCTATATGTCAGGCTGTATAGTGGAGCACATTCTTAGTTGTGGCGTGTAGGAAGGAAGCTATATGTCAGGCTGTATAGCGGAGCACAGACTTAGTTGTGGCATGTAGGAAGGAAGCTGTATGTCAGGCTGTATAGCGGAGCACAGACTTAGTTGTGGCGTGTAGGAAGGAAGCTATATGTCAGGCTGTATAGCGGAGCACAGACTTAGTTGTGGCGTGTAGGAAGGAAGCTATATGTCAGGCTGTA